>NC_066617.1:376539981-376698167 GCF_025201925.1 Gopherus flavomarginatus
TGCTGGGGCTGGAGCATTGTGGAGTCAGGTGTGGAGAGCAGCTGGGGAGAATGAGGGGGACCCTGGGCAGAGGGTCAAATGTAGGGAGGCCAGACTTGGAGGGGGAATCATTAACCCACCAGGGGTGGGAGGGAGATGACGCTGGGAAGAAGGGTCCTTGCACCCAGAGCCTGAGGGCATGTGGCCACCACCAGAACAAATGTCCAACTTGCGGCATCCCTGCAGCACAGCCAGGGACTGGGCAGAAGGCCGCGGAGGTGTGAGGGAGAGACTGTGCATTGCCCTGACATTCCAGAGACAGCTGTCTGTGGTGTCACTGTGCCCACAGAGCGGGGGTGACGTGTTTTCCTCTAACCTTTCCCATTTTTTTCTTATTTTTTAAATTGATTGCTGTTTAAAAATAACTTGTATTTGCTTGAACTATATGCTGTGACAGAAGAGAGCACCCTGAACTGGGGACACCCTAGCCCCTGTCCTAAGTGACTATAACAAGATTGTAGGTCAAGCCCTCTGCCACCCAGGAGAGTGGACAGGGAGCCCTCAAGGTCAGGCAGGAGTGAGATAAAGGGTAAGCAAGAAGGATCGAGTCCTCATATCCTTTCATTAGTGAATTCTGCCAGGTTTGTGAATAAGCCTGGAAAGGTCCCGACAAGAGCGGGACTGTTCCCCCACTCACATCTTCAGGAATTCTTGAAAGGACTCTCCTTACTTTTCTCTTCTAAAGTGAAACTTTTCCCCTTGGAATGTTTTGCTCTGTTGCGCTACACAAGGCCCTTCACTTTTCTGCAAAAGGGTAATAACCGGCTCTCTCTGCCTGCCTGAGGCTCTGTCTACACTACACACCTTACAGTGGGACAGCTGTACCGTTGCACCTGCGCTGCTCTCACGTGTAGCCACTCTATGCCCATTGGACCGAGCTCTCCTGCCAGCAGAATTAAACTACTCCCAGCTTGTGGCTCCTGCTGACATAGCGCTCTCCAGACCAGCCCTTTTCTTGGGCAGGGGGTGTTTTTTCATACCCCGACAGACAAAAGTTTTACCAAGAAAAGTGCTAGTGTAGACAAAGCCTGAGTTGCATGATAGTAAGATGTCCACAAGCCCTGCAATGTTTAAGAAGAATGAAAATTTCTGCTGGTCTCCTTTCTCACCAAACCCAGCTGCTTGCATAGATTTATCTCAAAACTGCCTGAATGTCTTTCCGGAGTCTGCTGCATTACCCGAGAATTTCAACGCCTTTTGGGTTTTCAGTTGTTCCATATGCAGGATAGCTCCTTCCTTCCTTCACCAAAGCCCTGTTATCTCTGGCCTCTGGTAATCCCTGGTACTAGAAGGAGATCTTGGGAATTCATAAGAAGGAAAAACAGTCTAGACTCTAACGAGGGAGGCTTGATTAGATATAAATCAGAGTTACAAAAGCTAATGGAGAGCCCTGCGCTCCCAGCTATGTGTTCAGTGGCAGCCGCCATTCAATGGCCCATTCTTGCTAGCCCCAATCTAGTTGCCCCAAACAGGTGCTCTGCTCTTGAAGGCCCAGGACATTCTCCTGAGTTTGCCAAGGACCCAGCAACAGGCGCACTGAACTATATAGGGGCCTCAGGAGGCTTCCCCAGTACAAACAATAATCATAAATAATAAACACAATAATCCAGCCAAATCAAGGCCTGCCCCCATCCCTTTGCCTTGAGCTACAGACAAATGTCATACTGTCTGGGAAAGTCTGATTCAGCCTGAAACATTAGATTTCAATTCCACCTTGGAGACACTGGGAGGAAACAAACAGAGATGAAGAGAAGAAATCCAATGCAAACACAAATCCGGTCTCCATCCTGCCTACAGGGCTCCCCTTATTCCACAGCATCTTTAGGGTAAGGGAGACAGGCACCTAGCTGCCCTCTATCCCTCAGTCTACACAGACAAGGTCAGCTCCCAGACTGCTGGACTGGCAGCATAGTATGGGGAGGAGGTGAGCAGCCCTCAGTGGTGAAAGAAAAGGTGAAGGGCTGTTTAGAAAAGCTGGACATGCACAAGTCCATGGGGCCGGATACAGTGCATCTGAGGGTACTGAGGGAGTTGGCTGATGTCACTGCAGAGCCATTGGCTATTATTGTTCAAAACTTGTGGTGATTGGGGGAGGTCTTGGACAACTGGAAAAAGGCAAATATAGTGCCCATCTTTAAAAAAGAAAAGAAGGAGAATCCAGGGAACTACAGACTAGTCAGTCTCACCTCTGTCCCCAGAAAAATCATAAAACAGTTCCTCAAGGAATTCATTTAGAAGCACTTGGAGGAGAGGAAGGTGATCAGGAAAAGTAAACATGGATTCACCAAGGGCAAATCATGTCTGACCAACCAGATTGCCTTCTATGTCTAGTTGGCAGCCACCATTCAGCACTGGTGAGACCACATCTGGGGTATTGCATCTAGTTTTGGTCCCCCCACTACAGAAGGGAGATGTACAAATTGGAGAGAGTCCAGTAGAGGGCAACATACATGATTAGGGGTCTGGGGCATATGACTTATGAGACGAGGCTGAGGGAGTTGGGCTTATTTAGTCTGCAAAAGAGAAGAGTGAGAGGGGCAGGGGGATTTGATAGCAGCCTTCAACTACCTGAAGGGGAGATCCGTGGTAGCAGATGACAGAACAAGGAGCAATGGTCTCAAGTTGCAGTGGGGGAGGTCTAGACTGGATATTAGGAAACACTATTTCACTAGGAGGGTGGTGAAGCACTGGAATGGGTTACCTAGGAAGGTGGTGGAATCTCCATCCTTAGAGGTTTTTAAGGCTCAGCTTGACAAAGCCCTGGCTGGGATGATTTAGTTGTGCTTGGTCCTGCTTTGAGCAGGAAATTGGACTAGATACCTCTTGAGTTCTCTTCCAGCCCTAATCTTCCATGATTTTATCCACAGGAACATTCGCTGGTGTTACTTTTAATAAGTCTGTTCCCCCAAAGTGACCCCAGTGACTGTGATGTGATGCCAGATTTCTGAATGGGAGTGAAAGTGAAGTCCTGGAGTTCACACTTCCCAGGAGTGGGGAGCTGACAAACTCTGGCTATTCCTGCAAAGCTCAGATTCCCCTTGAGAGGATGGTGAAGGCTCAGGCTCCCTCTGCCAGTCTGCTACAGTGTGAGTCCATTTCGCTCTTGGTGTGACAGAGAGGCCATGGTTGTGGCAGGGAAGTCAGGTCTCCTGGGTTCTGTCTGTCATCTTGCCACTCATTCTCTCTGTGACCTTCACCAAGTCACATCTCCCTGTGCCTCAGATTCATTACCTGTACAATGGGGATATGTTGGTAGTGACTTTCCTTTGCTAGTTGTTTTCAGGATCCTTCAATGAAAGATGCTGCACAGTATGATGATAGTTACTGATGAGAATTACTGATCTGTGATCCCTTAGCAACAGCCCCGTCGCTTTGCAGAAAGTGTTCCTGTCTCCCTTCGGACATCTGTCTCCAGAGCTGTCTATCTATTATCTACTCAGCCATCCTGGACATATACAGTGTATCTAACCTATGGAGACATAGGCATTATCCTTCGTTTTCTTAGTAATCAACCATGATTTTAAATGTACACAAATACACAGAGCAGCCAATTCCTCTCTGACTCAGCACAGAGCCCATGAGTTCTCATCTCCCTTTGCGAAGGTCCCTTAATTACTGTTTATTCCTAAAGCTGGACAAAAAACACAGAAGCACAGGCAGCCTTGTATCCAGTCTGTTTACATTCAGATGTCACATCTCTGCTCGAGGCTGAGCTAACCCCTCTGGGATTGCACAGAGCTGTATTATAAACGATGCACACACCTGTGTTGCTCTCGGCCTCAGATATTGATGCAGATGCTGCGGTGAGAGAGGTGTGGGACACGGCTACCTGAAGGGGATTCCCAGGGAAGACACTTCCATCTCACAATTCACAGATACCCATCTCCTGCTGAGGAGCTCACCTGGTCAACAAACCCAGTGCAGCGTGGGACTGATTTGATAGAGAGTAAGTCTGCAGAACTTTCCACTCTCCGCAGCTTTAAATATCCCAGGGCTCTTGCCACAGGTGACAAGTTGGCTCCAGAATCATTGGTCAAAATGTCCCTCTTGTCTGGGTCCCCGTGGCTGATGGCCTCCAGCCCCAATGTGCTGCATTTCAGTGGCACAGGGGATCCTTCATGATGAAAGATGTCAGTAGATAGACAATACAAAATCAAATTCTGAGGTCGTGGCTCGTATATTACTCAGGCCCCATTAGGCAAAATTCCCCTTGGAGCCAGCTGTGAGTTAATGCACAGACTCTCACCTCCTCCTCTTCCATCATAGGGCTCTTACTGCTAATTGGGGGGGGCTGTTCCCTGAATTGTATCTGCTGTAAGGCATGTAGGTACTATTCCTCACTGCCAAGACCTCTTCTTCCCTAGTTTCATTAGAGAAATTTCAGTCCAAATGGTTAAAGTTTGGCACACTGAAAATGAGGTCTTATAATTGAAGGTGTGAGACGACCTTAACTAAGATGGATGCCACTAGCACAACTTACAATGGCCAATCCATTTGTAAATCCCATTCAGCTAAGCTCGTTGCTCCAATAATGCCTGTGGCAAGGAGTTCCACAGGCCAAATATATATTATGGAAAAAAATATTTTGTCAATATTATATGTGCAGACTGTCAATGTAACTTAACGTTCCCTTGTTCATGTGTTATGAGACAGAGTAAATATAAATGTTTGATCTACTTTTTTATTGATAGAGTCATAGAGTTTAAGGCCAGAAGGGACATTTAGATCATCCAGTCTGACCTCCTGTATAACACAGACCATTAAATTTCACCGTTACCCCTGTATAAGCCCAGATTTATGTTTGACTAAGAACTGATCTACATGAGGATGTTAAATCACAGAACCATAAAAGCACAGCGTAATCTAACCTAGTCCCCTGCTGAGATGCAGGATTTGTCGTTTGTAAGCCATCCAACACAGCTGGTTATCCAGCCTCCTTTGGACACCTTGCAGTGAAGGCGCTTCCACAAACTCCCTAGTTATGTGTTCCATATTCCTCCTGTTCTTACAGTTAGGAAGTGTTTCCTGAGATTTTTTCTAAATCTGCTCTGCTGTTGCTGCAAGCTATTGCCTGTTGTCCTGCCCTCTGTGACCAAAGAGAACATTTTTTCTTCATCTTTTTTATGGCAGCCTCTCAAGTATCTGAAGACCACTGTCATGTCCCCATAAGACTCCTCTTTTCCATGCTAAGCATACCCAGTTCCTTCAGTGTTTGCCCTTATGGCTTGCATTCCATCCCCTTGATCAACCTTGTCACTCAGCTCTGGATCCTTTCCAGTTTCTCTACAAGCTTCCTATACGTCGGTGAATAGAACTGAACATCGTACTCCAGCTCAGGCCTAACCAACACCGAGTAGAGCAGTACTATCACCTCCTGTGACTTGCAAGCTCTGCCTCTGCTAGTGCAAAAGAAAATTGCATTACCTTTTTGTGCAACAGAAAAAAATCCGTCAGAGATGTATCTGTATCAACCTAACCCTGCGTTAGCATGAGGTCAACGGAGGAATACTTCCATCGACCTAGCTACCACCCCTCAAGGAGGTGGATGAACTAGGCTGATGGGAAAACCCTGGCCGTCACTACGAGTACTTTTTTCAGAGTAGCAGCCATGTTAGTCTGTATCCGCAGGAAGAACAGGAGTACTTGTGGCACCTTAGAGACGAACAAATTAATCTGAGCATAAGCTTTCGTGAGCTAAAACCAATTTCATCGGATGCATGTAGTGGAAAATACAGAAGGAAGATATACATATATATACACAGGGAACATGAACCAATGGGTGTTACCATACACACTATAAGGAGACTGATCAGTTAAAGTGAGCTATTATCAGCAGGAGAGAAAAAGAACTGTTTGTAGTGGTAATGAAAATGGCCCATTTCCAGCAATTGACAAGGAGATGTGAGGAACCGTAGGGGGTTCTGTTTACACAGAAGTGCTATGGCAGTGTATCATAAACCTAGTCCCAGATTTGGACCTTAGCATCCAAAATGTGGGGGTTAGCATGAAAATCTCCAAGCTTAGTTACCAGCTTGGACCTGGTAAAGCTGCCACCACCCAAAAAATTAGAGTGTTTTGGGGCACTCTGGTCCCCCCAAAAATCTTCCCTGGGGACCCCAAGACCCAAATCCCTTGAGTCTCACAACAAAGGGACATAAACCTTTTCCCTTCCCCCCTCCAGGTGTTCCTGGAGAGACACACAGAAGCAAGCTCCGTGAATCTAAACAGAGGGATTCCACACCTCCCCGTTTCCAGCCTTGGAAAACAGAAGTACCGAGAGCTAATCTCTCTCTCCCCCTTCACCCAGAGGGAATGCAAAGTCAGGCTAGTAAATCTAACACACACACATTTCCCCCTGACTTCTTCCTCCCACCAGTTCCCTGGTGAGCACAGACTCAATTCCCTGGAGTTCCCCACTAAAGAAAAACTCCAACAGGTCTTAAAAAGAAAGCTTTATGTAAAAAGAAAGAAAAATACATAAAAATGGTCTCTCTGTATCAATGTGACAAATACAGGGTCAATGGCTTAAAAGAAATATGAATAAACAGCCTTATTCAAAAAGAATACAATTCAAAACACTCCAGCAACTATACCCAGGTAAATACAAAAGAAAACAATAGAAACCTTACTGCCTTACTATATTTGTACTTACAACTTGGAAACAGAAGATTAGAAAGCAGGAAACAGAAATCCTCTCATAGCCGAGAGAGAGACAGACAGAAGACCCAAAAACAAAGGACTCACACACAACCTTCCCTGCACCCAGACCTGAAAAAGTCTGGTTTCCTGATTGGTCCTCTGGTCAGTTGTTTCAGATTACTTCTTTCCAGGTGAAAGAGACGTTAACCCTTAGCTATCTGTTTATGACACAGTGCCACCGTAGCGTTTTAAGTGTAGATGAGCCCTCAAGCAGATCTTCCAGGAAAGCATCCACTCTGGGTCTGCAGACATGGGGAACTGTAGAATCCACCACTTCCTATCGCAGTTTGTTCCAAAGGTTAATCACCATCAGTGCTAAACATTTGGCCTTTTTTTCCAGCTGGAATTTGTCTGGTTTCAGCTTCTAGCCATTGGACCTTGCTCTGCCTTTCTTCTCTAGATTACAAAGCCAATTAGTCCCCATGAAAGTCTCCATTTGATCATATTTTTCATAAGTGGATGAAGCTCTTTAAATAACTCCCACTCTGTGAGACATCTTCTCCAGTCTCCAATCATGGGATTCTGTGGCTCTTTTCTCAATCCTCTCCAAGTTTTCAACATCCTTTTTGAAATGTGGACCCCAGAATTGGATGCAGTCATTTTAACCAATGCCACATGCAGAGGTAAAGTCCTTCCCCTGCTTTCCAACTCACCCCACCCTCTGCATGCATCCAAGGATCGCATCAGCCCTTTTGGCCACAGCATCGCGATGGGAGCTCACGATGAGCTGGGTGTCCACAATGATTCCTGAATCCTTTTCAGGGTCCCTGTACTCCATAATACAGTGCCCTAGTCTGTCGATCAGGCCTGCATTCTCTGTTCCAAGAGGATAACTTTGCATTTGAGTGTATTAAAACATTTTTTTCCTCATGGGCCCAGCCGACCAAACACTCCACATCAATCAGTATGCCTGCCCTGGCCTTCTCATTGTAAACAGTCTGTCAGTCTTTGGAACATCTGCAGATTTTATCTGCAGTGATTTTCCATTTCCTTCCACGTCATTTATGAAAACTTTGAATAGCATTAGGCCTAGAATTTATCTCTGCAGAACCCCACTAAAAACGACCCTATTCACTGACAATAGCCTATTGACAACTGCTTTCTGAGATCTCTCAATTAGCCAGTTTTTAGTTCCTTTTACATGTGCACTGCTGATATTGAATAGTGTTCATATTTTAATCTGAATTTTAATCTAAATCAAATGTCTCAGAGAAATCAAATGTTATTGCATCTGTGCTGTTCCCTTGATCAGCCAAACATGAAATCTCATAAAAGGATGAAATCAGCTGTATTTGACAAGACCTGTTTCCATAAACCATGTTTCTGACTTGAATGAATTATATTCCTAGACTATTTTTTTAACTACTCCAATACCAGCTTTTCCATTACTTCCTTACCTTCTCAAATATTTTTTAAATGTTCCTTTCATATTTTAATTATTTACATTTAATACAGAAGTGTCCTATATTTGCTTTTTTCTTGTTTTTGTTTTGGCTCTGCTGCTCTTTGATTGCATAATGGCTTCAATGAGATTTGTGAATGATGGGTCAGTTTGTAACTCTAAGGTTCTACTGTAGATGTGGTGCATGTAGTGTATCATATTAACATTATGTATCCATCCAGGCATTTGTCCTGCGACCATCATCCTAGACCCTGGGCACATAAAGAAAGTCAAGAGGACATACAGTACATGCAGGAATTTCTCCCCTGCTACATGTCAGATTCCAACACAACCAACTTCATAAACCCCTCCACCTTCATCCTGCTGGGCATTCCTGACCTGCAGATGGCCCAAGTCTGGATCTCCATCCCCTTCTGCACCATGTATGCCATAGCCATCTTGGGGAACTTCATCATCCTGTTCATTGTGAAGAGGGAGACGAGCCTCCATGAGCCCATGTACTATTTCCTCTGCATGCTGGCCATCACCGACCTGGTCCTGTCCACTTCCACTCTACCCAAAATGCTGAGCATCTTCTGGTTCAATTCTAGGGAGATCAATTTCAGTGCCTGCCTCACCCAGATGTACTTCATTCACTGCTTCTCAGTGATGGAGTCTGGGATTTTCGTGGCCATGGCTTGGGATCGCTACGTGGCCATCTGTGATCCCCTGAGACATTCCATTATCCTGACAAACCCCATGGTGGCCAAGATCAGCCTGGTTGTGGTGTTCCGCGGTAGCATGCTCGTACTGCCCTATCCCTTCCTGGTGAGGCAGTGGCCATATTGCAGAACCAACATCATCCCCCACACCTACTGTGAGCACATAGCCATGGTGAAGCTGGCCTGCACAAACATCCGCATTAGTAGTTACTACGGCCTCTTTGTGGCATTTTTGGTGACCGGTCTGGATGTATTTTTTATTGCTGTGTCCTATATCCAGATCCTCAGGGCCATCTTCAGCCTCCCCACAAAGGATGCCCGGCTGAAGACTTTTGGGACCTGCAGCTCCCACCTCTGTGTCATCTTAACCTTTTACATTCCATCTCTCTTCTCCTTCCTCATGCACCGGTTTGGGCACAATTTGGCCCTGCATTTCCACATTCTTATTGCCAATGTGTACCTCCTGGTGCCCCCCATGCTAAATCCCATCATCTATGGGGTGAGGACCAAACAGATCTGGAACAGGCTGCTCCAACTCTTTACTCATACAGGGACCTAAAGATTTTTGTCCTTGTGCTTTCACTCTCAGACTGAGGTCCACTGGCTGGTGACATGGTGCCAGACCCTCCTTCTGAATCAGTTACTGGACAGTCAATGAGACATTAAATCCTTTCCTGACCGTACTGTGCTTTGTCAGCATGATAAACTGGGGAATTTGTCTTGTACAGCTCATATGGTTTCCACTTTACAAGTGCTAGTAAATGAAATATTGAGACTTTGCTTCCTACCCTGTTTCTTCCACCAAGGCCTCCCCTCTGCCCCATCTCCTTCCCCAATTCCCCTCCATCTGAGTAGCCTAGTCCATCAAGGCCGAGGGACTCACCCCGTCGTTTTCTCCTCTCTTTCCCTCCCTCATAACTCTCTAGATTGTCTCCACCTCCCTCCCTGCCCAGGCTGTGCTCCCTCTGCTCTGGGTGTGAGACATGCGCTTCTGCAGCTCAGGATGATCAGGGGTGACATGAATTAATAACCCAAAGCCTCCCCCACACTGCAGCAACTGAACACCATCAGATCCCCTTTTTGACCATACTTTCTGGTTCAAAACTGGGTAGCTGACAACCCTAAGTGGCACCCAGAAGCAGAAGCCAAAACCTTGACTGTCTGGGTAAAACCCAGATGGGTGGAAACTATGTTAGCTCATGTCTGATTGAGTTAAACCTCTGTATCCTTATGTCTTTGGGCTTTTCCTGTGCTCTTCACTCACGTAGCTTATGCAAAGGGGCAGGATGCTGAGATGGAGGCATCTGTCTATAAATCGGCTGGTCATCAAAGACTATCAGCACTTAATGAGATATCGCCCAGACAGAAGAAAGAAGTAACTGTATTCTAGATAAAAGCCAGTTTTCTCCAATGTCTCTGCAGGGGGTGGACGTGGAAGGAATGGCACCTCCCCTGAAGAGTGAACAGAGAGGGGAGAGTTTGGTCCAGCCCTTTATAAACAGAGAGATTGGATGAGCCAGAAGAAGCTGGGGTAGGAGAGAAGGACAACGGCAGAGGAGGGGACTCTGGTTGCAGGGCTCTGGCTGCAGCACAGAGACAGACTCCAGCTGGAGGAGGAGCCAGGAGTTCCAGGAGGTGACCCCTGGAAACCCCAGAATGGGTCTGACTAAATCTCAAAGAATGCTCCAGGGTGGTGAAGAGACAGAGGCAGGGAATGGCATGTAGGTGTTGTATTCTGTTTAACTGGATCGGGGTATCTCTTGTGGAATTGTTTTAGCAGCCCTCTTTGGAAGGCCTGGGTCTGTTTGCTTTAACGATCCTGTGCCCTGAAACAGAGAAACTGGAAACAGAGTGCGCCCAAGGGGGAGCTTTGGTCAGGGGGTGCTGAAGCAATTGGAGAGTCTGGGGGAGCAGCCTAGTCTCAGGGCCTTGGTGTGCAGATCTCAGTTCCCAGAGAGAGGCGCTAGGATGGAAGCTGCATCCCAAAAGTGGGCCTAGAAGCCCAGAGCCAGAGGCAAGGCCTGGACAGTGCTTGGACTCCAAATCACATGGAGCCATTGTGGGGGCCCAAACACTGCCATTGGGCGGGTGTCGAGCTGTGGGAGCTTGTGCAAGGCTGTGACAGAAAACCTGGAGCTGCTTCTCGGATGCTAGGGGACTATGCATGGAAGTGGAGAAGGCCTGGGCGATCCCAAACCTCAGGGGAGGTGTCCACAAGATGTTCTCTTCACCCAAATGTGGCCCATTTTCCTCTGCCCTCGGTGCTCTGATTCCTGGACTGATCCAGCCAGGTTGTCCTGTAGGAAATGTTCCCTGAACCAGGCAGTGACAGTTTGGGTTCAGGGAGGTGGTTTGTCTCTCCCTTGGAAACTCTCTCTCTCCCCATGTATTTTGGTCCATCTCTCACTTTCCTTTGTAACTCACCCCCACCACCACAAACACAGACACCTCCTTCTCTCTGACACTTCGAATGTGCCTCCTGTGACACGCTACACCTCGGGGATTCCCCTGTAAACCCCATATTTTTCATTTACATACAATTGTGATATTGCATATAAAGCATGCCATGTAAGATATCAGGTGAAACGTTGTGACCTAGTAAAAGTCACTGTTCTATCTAAACATCTATATCATTAGTGCATATGAAATTATACGATTGTGATGTATGGTTGTCAGTAAAACATGCTGTAAATTGGGGAATTGGCCAGATATTAGCTCCCCAGAGGCAACAGCAAGGAAAATAATGAATGCTATAAAACAGGACACAATGGCCACATTCTTGGCCTTTCTCCTTCTCCCACCTACGCTGCAAGCAACAATGACACTCTGAAGACTGAAGACTCCAACAGAGGAAACTGGCCCAGGTTTCAAGGGAGAAACCTGTGTATATCCAGTGGGGTGAGAAAAACTGGTTAATCTAGATGTTGCCCAGTATAATAGGGTTGAGAGTTTAGACTGCTTGCCTATATTTTCTTTTCTCTCAATAATCAGTTTTGTCATAAATAAACTTGTTTTCTGTTTATCTTTGCCAGTGAGTTTGTCTGAAGTGTTTGCTAAATCTGCTCAGGTTTATAGAGGCTGGTGTATTATCACTTTCTATTCATGAACCAGCTCATATATACACCTTAGACATTAGGTATATTCTTAAGGTACCAGGCTTCTTGTTTAGTACTTGTAGCATGTCCAGGCCTGGATGTTTTTGGAGGTGAGCTGTAACCACAATAGGTCCCAGGTGGTCCAGTCCGGGGGCAAGCCAAGTGTCTGGTTTCTTTGCCCATTCACTGCTGCCTTCTGAAGGGAGTTGCACATACTGGCCAGATTTGAAACAGCTATCTTGTGTAACATATACCAAGGGCAGATCCCAGGAAGCTGCATCAGGTATGTTTGACAGGAGGATTAATGTTTGGAGTCACATTTCATAGAATCATAGATTATTAGGGTTGGCAAGGAAAGATTATTAGGTTTGCCTCAGGAGATCATCTAGTCCACCCCCTTGCTCAAAGCAGGACCAATCACCAAATGGCCCCCTCAAGGACTTAACTCACAACCCTGGGTTTAGCAGGCCAATGCTCAAACCACTGAGCTATCCCTCCCCTCAATTTTTATTATTATTATTATTTTATTTGTTACATACAATGATACAATATAAACAAAATGAATTAATTAATGCATTTTAATTCTGGTTTTATGAACCCATGTTGGAATTTCTTGCACTTTCACAGAGGTATTTGTATGGGCAATACCATGACCTAATTTTTCTCCCGTACGTCCGCCCAAGAGGGGGTCTCTGGAGGGTCCAGGACTTAAGAGGTGCACTTCTACGAGGAACCAGTATGCTTTGCTGAAGTAAAGAGTGAATAATGTCACCTACCGCATCCAAGGCCTCAGATTTGAGGGAGATTGCTTGGTAAGTGGAGGAAATTGACTGGTAACCTGGATGGGTGGGCAAAGATGAGCAGGCATCAAACTGAAAGACAGCTTATTTTCTGCCCAAACAGAGGGGAACTTGGAACATAATTCTTGAAAAGGGTTAGACTTATCCCAAGTAAGAGCCACAGATCTGGCAGTTGCAACAGAAGAGAGGGATGTATCATTGCGGAGGGGGTTGGTATGAGTACACAGAAGTTTATGAGTAACTGGACTCTGAGCTAGGTTAAGAATTGCTGCAAGGTCGCAGAGGACGTCCATGCCCAGAATAATCCCTCTGCATTTGGAGCTACATAAAAAAAGACTGAGTCCAGAAGAATAGATTTGATTTTACAAGAACAGGGGAGCTTTTATAAGCTGTGAGCTGTGCGCCTCCTACCCTTGAAATAGTAATATACTGTTTAGTAGTGGGGAGGGGGAGGTCAGTAATGGAAACAGACGCTTACCAGTCCAGGAGAATTGTGCATGGCCTGCCCCTTATCCATGCCTGTAAGTGTGGCCTCAAGGGATTTATATCTGCATCAGCAGCACTGACAGGCAAGGGGGAGCACTGGGTCCTAGCGGGTCATGCGATTTAAAAGCCTGGCCATTTCCGCTTTACTCAGGTGTGAGGAACGGTTGTCAGTCAGTTGAGACACTGATTGGGGCTGTTGTTGGTTACCCAGGGTTATTTGGCTTGGACACTCGGCTGCCCAGTGTCTGGTCTTTCCTCACACAAAACATTGGGAGATGGCGGGGGGCAGTGGGGACAGGACCAGGACCAGGTTGAAAAGTCAGTGAAGTATTGCAGGGATTCAACTGGTCATGATTCTGTCCTGACCTGGCTTTTGGGTTTTGCGCCTGCAGTTTTTTGAGTATGTTGCCAGATGCTACCGGTGTGGTGCTCTGCTCTATTCAACGTTGAGATCAGTCAGCTGCATGCGTGTGCTCCCTCTGTGTGCTGTCCCAGCTCTGCGCAGAGAACTGACCCAACAGACCCTGAGAGAACCCCCAATGACCACAGACTCTTGTAAGGTACGAAGGCACCCGGCCAGGTTTATTTTTGAAGAGAAACACAGTCTCCAGCTCCCTGAATCAGAGATCCAAGGTACTGCTAAGGTGCTGCTAGCTAGTACATCTGTGCTCCCTGGCAATGAACCGGCTCAGTCAATGGCAGGACTTTCTATTGCCCCTAGACCAGACAAAGACACCACCCCGGGGTGAATTCTTACACACAGGTACACATCAATCCCGATGTATTGGGATGCAACCGCTCTACGTAGCAAGATGTCACCTCTCACCTCGTACATGTTGGTTCAAACAAAACAATTCTATCCATCATATTACCCTTTGGCCCTGTCACTGGGATGGGTCAGCCTGTTCCTTGTTATCTGTGTGGAGTGTACGAGTATACAAATGTTCTGATCTCTGGTGCCCAGTACCTGATAGATATGTCTGTTTGCAGCATCAGCCCTATCCTTGCCAGCTTCTGTGAGCAGGGCCTGCCTCTGGCTCACAATTAACTTTGCTTTATGTGAGCAAAGTCTTGGCCATTACTTTAGTTCAGGCCTTAGGCCTCATACCAGGCCTTTGATACCAAGGTTTTGATCTCAGGGCCTCCTCTTACTACACCTGAGACACCCACAATTATAGCCGCCTACGTTATCTTTTGCTGTTACCACAGCAACACGAGCAGTTTTGCTCGTTATCCCTTTGGCCTGTCTGACTTTGCATTCAGAGGCCTACATAAATATGGATTCATAATCAGAGCCTGGGTTCACTCCCAAATTAAGGGCTGTTTGCAGGTGGGAGTTAAAACCTTCCTTTAACATCTTTAAAAATGCCTGGTCAGTTTTTTTTGGGGGTGGGGTCTACAATGTTTGCATGGCTGGAATACATCTCCCACTTTCTTTCCCAGTATTGAGAGGCCAGCTCGTCCTTGCTTTGTACGCAGCCCATGATCAGTTCCCAATTACTGGCTCTGTTCCCCAAGGCTTCTTGGACGGTTTCCTTAAACTGAGTGCAGGCACAGGTCATATCATTGTGAGATTCAAATTTAACAGAGGTCCAAACGCCGTTTTGCTGCCCTTCTGTAGGGATGTTGGCCCATGATAGATTGGAGCATTTAGCTTTTGTTAAGATATAAAGATCCCTGGGATGTAACGTATAGGTGGTAACCATCTGGCTTATTCTTTTACAGAATATTAAATTTGGGTCTTTGGGCTGTAGATCAGGGAGATCTTTTAGTAAAGCTCTCATTTCCTCTGTGCTGAGAGGAGTGTACTTTTAGGTATTATTATCCACTCCATTTCACCTGTCCCTGACCACCAAGTGAGGCCAAGGGAGCACTGCCACTTAATTTTGGGTTTAAACGGGGGCAGGAGGAGGAGGAGGGGGCCAATTATCTTGATCTTCCCTCAAGTGTGCCAGGTTCCAATTTTGAATTTGTTTCTCAAGGTGTTTCCAATTAATTTCATTTTGGTTTTTATCAGAATCACCGCTTGACTCAGGGTTAGTCAAATGACCCTTTTGTTGTATGCTAGCAACAATACGACATGCAGAAAAGGTGGGTTCTTTTGTTTGTTTTGTTTTTTTAAGTTTTGCTTTTAGAGTCCTGTTTTCTGCTTCAAGCTCGCTCAGCTCACGGTTGCAATCTGCCTTTTGATTCAGTTCTGATATAAGAGCCTTTCGGAGTGTTTCCAACTCTTGTAATCCCTTTCATCTTGCAGCACATGATGATGCCTTTCCCTAAGCTTTCTCTTGCCTGACCAGAGTCCAGACCACCACAGCACACTATCTATCATACTCGTACCCTCATTCCTGCCTTCTTTTGCCATTATCTTTTCAATCTTCCCTTGTTTCCCTTTTATAAAATCAATGAGTTTCCCTCCCGTGGAGGGCATCACTGATGTTCCCCAGGGCCAGTCAATGACTCTGCCTTCTGTAGAGGGTGTCATTGGTGCACCCTGGGGCACGCCAACGGATACCTCCCCCGCCCCATGGAGGGTATTGTTGATGCTTTCTGGGGCAATTCATAAGACATTGTATCCCAGCTTTCTGAAACCCACTTACGCGATGCTTCAGGGGACACTGACTGAGCACACCCTTGTTCTCAGTTTACTACAGCACACACTCTGGGTGCTGAGTACCTGGCAGTGCAGTCTTCACCTCCAGCGATTCCTGCACCCTAACAACCACTGCAGCACACACCCTGGTGCTCAGTACCTGGCAGCGCAGACTTCACCTCCAGCGATCCCTGCACCCTAACAATCACTGCAGCACACACCCTGGTGCTCAGTACCTGGCAGCGCAGACTTCACCTCCAGCGATCCCTGCACCCCAACAACCTTGGCCACAAACACAGTTCTGTTCAGCCCACTTACCTGTGCTCCCTATATGTGATTCATATTAAAAAAGGGGTGTGGAGGGATGCCTCAGGGATTTCTAGCCTGTGTATTGAAAACTGGGATACTGTTTGTACCATAATATGGAGATATACCTATCTCCTAGAACTGGAAGGGACCCCAAAAGGTCATCAAGTCCATCCCCCGGCCTTCACTAGCAGGATCAAGTACTGATTTTGCCCCAGTTCCCTAGGTGGCCCCCTCAAGGATTAAACTCACAAGCCTTCAGGACCAGATTTCAAAGAGAAACTGCTGAGCTTCAGTTCATCAGCAACTTTGACACCATCAGCTCAGGATTAAGGAAAGACTGTGAATGGCTATCAACTACAAAAGCAGTTTCTCTTCCCTTGGTGTTCACACATCAACTGCTAGAAAAAGGCCTCATCCTTCCTGACTGAACTAACCTCCTTGTCTCTAGCCTGATTCTTGCTTGCATATTTATGCCTGCCTCTGGAAATTTCCACTACATGCATCCGACGAAGTGGGTATTCACCCACGAAAGCTCATGCTCCAATATGTCTGTTAGTCTATAAAGTGCCACGGGACTCTTTGTCGCTAGTATGATGGTAGTTACTGATGAGAATTACTGATCTCTGATCGCTTAGTGGCAGCCCTGGGTACCTACAGAAATTGATTGTTTCTCCTCTTAGTCATCTTTCTCCAGAACTCTCTGTCTACTATCTATCCAGCCATCTGAGGTATTTACAGAGTCTCAGACCCTATGGAGAACTAGGCACTATCCTTAGTTTTTTTTTACTAATCAACTATGATTTTTAAATATACATAAATGCACAGAGCAGCCAATTCCTCTCTGACTCAACACAGAGCCCCAGAGATCTCATCTCCCTTTGGGAAGGTCCCTTAATTACTGTTTACTCCTAAACCTGGATAAAGAGCACAGAAGTGCAGACATAGAAAAAGTAAGATTGGCTAGAGTGTCTCCAGTGTCCAGCCTGTTTCCATTCATATGTCGCTTCTTTTCAAAAGACTGAGTGAACTGTCCTGGGATTACACAGAGCTATATTATAAATAGTGCACACCCCTGTGTCAGCTTTTGGCATGAGCTGTTGCTGTAGATCCTGGGGTGAGAGAGGTGTGGGATACGGCTACCTGAGGGTGGGATTCCGCAGGGGTCTGTTTTGGGACCTGTTCTGTTCAATATCTTCATCAACGATTTAGATGTTGGCATAGAGAGTACGCTTATTAAGTTTGCGGACGATACCAAACTGGGAAGGATTGCAATTGCTTTGGAGGACAGGGTCAAAATTCAAAATGATCTGGACAAATTGGAGAAATGGTCTGAGGTAAACAGGATGAAGTTCAATAAAGATAAATGCAGAGTGCTCCACTTAGGAAGGAACAATCAGTTTCACACATACAGAATGGGAAGAGACTGTCTAGGAAGGAGTATGGCAGAAAGAGATCTAGGGGTCATAGTAGACCATAAGCTTAATATGAGTCAACAGTGTGATACTGTTGCAAAAAAAGCAAACGTGATTCTGGGATGCATTAACAGGTGTGTTGTAAACAAGACACGAGAAGTCATTCTTCCGCTTTACTCTGCGCTGGTCAGGCCTCAGCTGGAGTATTGTGTCCAGTTCTGGGCACCACATTTCAAGAAAGATGTGGAGAAATTGGAGAGGGTCCAGAGAAGAGCAACAAGAATGATTAAAGGTCTTGAGAACATGACTTATGAAGGAAGGCTGAAGGAATTGGGTTTGTTTAGTTTGGAAAAGAGAAGACTGAGAGGGGACATGATAGCAGTTTTCAGGTATCTAAAAGGGTGTCATCAGGAGGAGGGAGAAAACTTGTTCACCTTAGCCTCCAATGATAGAACAAGAAGCAATGGGCTTAAACTGCAGCAAGGGAGATTTAGGTTGGACATTAGGAAAAAGTTCCTAACTGTCAAGGTAGTTAAACACTGGAATAGATTGCCTAGGGAAGTTGTGGAATCTCCATCTCTGGAGATATTTAAGAGTAGGTTAGATAAATGTCTATTAGGGAAGATCTAGACAATATTTGGTCCTGCCATGAGGGCAGGGGACTGGACTCGATGACCTCTTGAGGTCCCTTCCAGTCCTGGAGTCTATGAGTCTATGAGGGGAATTCCCAAGGAAGACACTTCCATCTAGCGATTCACAGGTAACCATCTTTTGCTGAGAAGCTCACCTGCTCGACAAGCCCAGTGCAATAACATATGCATGGTGGGATAGAGAATAAGTCTGTAGTCAGAACGCTAAGGTTTTCCCATGCCATGTGCTGGGTGGTTTGTGATTGGAACAAAGGCAGCACAGGCCGCAAGGCAAAAGGATTCTAAAAGGTAGCTGCATCATCTCCATTTTGTCTTCAATCCTGCTTCTGACCTCTGGAGGGACTTTGCTACAAATTGAAGCTCTGACCAAAGGACTGAATCCCAGCTGTGGATGTTCCAGAGACTTGATTTGAACCTGCAGTTTATTCCATCACTGTTACAAGCCTGAACCAAGAACGTTGCCATTACTGTATGTAACTGATTCCATTTAACCAATTTTAACTCTCATCTATATTTCTTTCTTTTATGAATAAGCCTTTAGATTTTAAAGGATTGGCAACAGTGTGATTTGTGGGTAAGATCTGATTTGTATACTGACCTGAGTCTGGGGATTGGTTCTTTAGATCAGGGGAAAATCTTTTTCTTTTCCTAGGGGATTGGTTTTCATAAATGGTCATTCCCATAATGAGCTGCCCTTGTGGTGATACTGAGAAAGTGGAGTGTCTAAAGGAATTGGTTTGTATTGCTAATGTTTAGCGTGATGTTATTGACATAAACTGTGACTGTATAGATCATTGTTGCAACCACTGTTATATATTTGCAGCAAATATTGTACAAAGTTTGTCATGTGAGGTGTCAATAAAACATTATGATTTGCCAGTTATGATTATGCTGTCTGTATGTGTGTATCAGTTTGTAGTCTAAGTTATGAATACTGGCTATGTACTTGTATCTCAAATGGATTTGATTCTAAGTTGCACCAGTGAAGCATTTGCTCAGCTTCTTGAGAAAGGACTATTCTCAGTAAGTGCCCAACCAAGAAACAATGGACAATGGACTTTGTGAAACGCCAATCCACATGTGAGCTTTCCTGGGAACGTTCAAACTAACATGTAAACAATGGCATCAGCCTGCAAACTGAGTTATTAATGGACATGTGACTTGCCCATGTGACTCCAGACTCCCCGTTGCTGCTGTTATTTTCCATACTAAGACCAAAGGGAGGTCCTTCCATGGGCAGAGAATATAAAAGGCCTCGGATACCCCTCCGTCTTGTCTTCAATCCTGCTTCTTACTACTGGAGGAACCTTGCTGCAAACTGAAGCTCTGAACGAAGGACTGAATGACCCATCCAAATGGTGGTTGTACTCTAGATACTTGATTTGAACCTGTAGTTTATTCCATCATTGCTAGAAGCCTGAAACAAGAACTTTGCCAATATGCGTGTAATTGATTGCATTTAACTCATTCTAACATTCCTCTATATTTCTTTCCTTTTATGAATGAACATTTGGATTTTAGATTCTAAAGGATTGGTAACAGCGTGATTTGTGGGTCAGATCTGATGTGTATATTGACCTGAGTCTGGGGCTTGATTCTTTGGAATCGAGAGAACCGTATTCTTTTATTGGGGTGTTGGTTTTCATAACTATTCATTCCCCGGACGAGCGGTGCTGGTGGTGATAAAGGGAGACTTTAGTGTCTAAGGAAATTGCTTGTGTGACTTGTGGCTAGCCAGTGGGGTAAAACCGAAGTCTTCTTTGTCTGGCTGGTTTGGTTTACCTTAGAGGTGGAAAAATCCCAGCCTAGGGCTGTGACTGCTCTGTTTAAGCAATTGGTCCTGAATTGGCACTCTCAGTTGGGTCCCGCCAGAACCGCATTGTCACAGTCCCTTTATGAGAAAAGAGCCAGAGCAGCCTGTTCCGGATCTGTTTGGTTCTCATCCCATAAATGATGGGGTTTAGCATGGGGGGAACCAGGAGGTATATGTTGGCCATGAGAATGTGAAAATGCAGGGGCACATTGTGGCCAAACCTGTGTGTGAGGTAGGAGAAGAGAGCTGGGACATAAAAGGATAAAATGGCACAGAGGTGGGAGATACATGTCCCAAAAGTCTTGAGCTGGGCATCCTTTGTGGGGAGGCTGAATACAGCCCTGAGGATCTGGATATAGGACATGGCGATAAAAAACATATCCAGACCCATCCCAGAGACTGTCAAGAAGAGGCCATAGTAAATACTGACGCGAATGTCAGCGCAGGCTTGCTTCACGACGGCTATGTGCTCACAGTATGTGTGGGGGATGATGTTGGTTCTGCAATATGGCCACTGTCTCGCCAGGAAGGGATAGGGAAGTATGATTATGCAGCCACGCAGCACCACAGCCAGGCCAATCATGGCCACCACAGGGTTTGTCAGGATAGTGGAATGTCTGAGGGGATCACAAATGGCCACATAGCGATCAAAAGCCATGGCCACGAAGATCCCAGACTCCATCGCTGAGAAGCAGTGAATGAAGTACATCTGGGTGAGGCAGACACTGAAATAGATCTCCCTGGAATTGAACCAAAAGATGCTCAATGTTTTGGGCAGGATGGACGTGGACAGGACCAGGTCGGTGATGGGCAGCATGCAGAGGAAATAGTACATGGGCCCATGCAGGCTTGGATCCCTCTTCACGATGAGCAGGATAATGAAGTTCCCCAAGATGGCTATGGCGTACATGGTGCAGAAGGGGATGGAGATCCAGATATGGGCCGTCTCCAGGCCAGGAATGCCCAGCAGGATAAAGTTGGAGGGGTTGATGAAGTCAGTTGTGTTGGAACTTGACATGGGATAGGGGAGAAGGTTTCCAACTCTGAGGCAGAATGGTGTCTCCTGTATATACTATATGTTCCCCCAACTTCCTCTATGTGCCCAGGGTCTAGCGTGATGATTGCAGGACAAACACCTGAATGGAGAGACAGTGTTAATATGAGACACTACATGCACTACTGGGGGCTGTTCTCATGGGTAAAGCAGATTGGTTGCTCCTCAAAC
Source organism: Gopherus flavomarginatus (assembly GCF_025201925.1). Lineage (NCBI taxonomy): Eukaryota > Metazoa > Chordata > Testudines > Testudinidae > Gopherus > Gopherus flavomarginatus. The sequence continues at coordinate 376,561,203 of NC_066617.1, forward strand.
ACTGAAAACTGGTATTTTCATTCTTCAGAGGAATTAATTATGAACAACTGGCCCTACTAATGCCAATTCCATACTTCATGGTGCTCCATGCAGCAATAATACCTGCACATCACGGTGCAGGAAATGTTAATAGGCACCAGCAGGAAACACAAGTGCGGATACTGGTTATCCATCATTGTTCCTTAATGCAATGAAAGCCAGACTAGAGTGTCCATGCTGTAGAAAGTTCCCCATTCACCCAGTTGCTCAACATCTGAGAGTGGAAAAAAAAATGAATTTTTTTGCAAAGACATGTGCCAGGGGATAGATCCCAGCTAGAGCACAGTTCAGGGAGAAGACCCGGGCATCACTGATAGCAACTTCAGAGAAACACTTGCTCATTCCTAGCAGTGACCAAACAAAGACAATGTTCATATGCCTAAGGAATGGGATGGAGAATAACCTGCTCTGGACATGTCCTCAGTTGTTGTCACTCAGTCTCTTAAAGGATATAGCACACAGAAAGGGGATTTCTGAGACAGGTTATGAGAATGGGGATGGTGCCAGATGCGGACAGACTGAAAAGTCTGGGACTGTTCAGTTTAGAGAAGAGACAAAGAAGGGGGCATATGAGAAGGAGAACAAAATAAACAAATGAACTGATTACATTCAAATGGAAAAATGGAGAACAGTTCCCAACCAGTAATATGTATAGACAGTGCTTCAAAGGGGCTAATTCCCCAAACTTGAGGCAACATATCAATAAAACTAATTGGAAGGTTAAATTTAGACAGAAAAATGGGAATGAAACTTGGGAGTTCTTTAAATGTATTAGATAGCTAAAACTCCACAATAACACAGCCAAGAAAGTGGAAAACTTTGGCTAAAAACCTAGTTCAGTAGCAAAGCGAAGTAAAGGTAGTAACAGGGCCCGGGGGAAAAAGGGAAAATAGATAACAAACAATACAAATTGGAATTAATGAAAATTGATAAGTAATGTGAAAGATGTCAGGGAGAAATCTGTGAGTGGCATGGCTAAGGATCAAAAAAAGGAGGTTATTAATTGTATTAAGAAGAAAAGAAAGCCTAGAAAAGGTTTCGGCCAATTCCTAGAGGGAGAAAAGAAAACTGTTAATGTTGCAGGAAAGGCAGAGGTGTTCAAGAAATATTTTTGTTCTGCATTTGGAAAGAAGCAGTATGAGGTATTTATATCACATGAGGTGATGAAATATATATATATCTATATATATATAGATATATAGATATATATATAGATATATATATAGATATATATATAAGCATATATAGAACAGTACTGTGTTAAATTTAAACTATCAAAAATAAAGGGAAATCTTTAAAAAAAGATTTGACAAGATTAGAAAACAGTGGAAGCTGGTATGGGATTAGTTAAAAAAAAAGTCTAGGAATATAATTAATGCCAGTCAACAACTGGGTTTATTTAAAACAGATCTCATCAAATAAATCTGATTTCATCATTTAATGAGAGAACACATTTGTTTGAACAAGGGAACCACATAGAAACACTACACTTTGATTTCTCTGAGTCATTTGATTTAGTAGGGGAAAACATTCAGATAAAAAAAATCAACACTATTCAATATCAGTAAAACACATGTTAAATGGACTAAAAACTGGCTAACTGATAAGCTGTCTCAGAAAGCAGTTGTCAATGGGCCATTGTCAGTGAATCAGGCTGTTTCTGGTGGGTTTCTGCAGGGATCAATTCTAAGCCTTATGCTGTTCAATATTTTCAGCAAGGATCTGGAATCAAATAGAAAATCACTGCAGACAAAATTAGCAGATGGCCTAAAGAATGGCAAAGTGGGAACAATGAGGAGGCCAAGGCAGGTACTTTAACGGATCTAGGGTGTTTGGTGAGCTGGGTTCATGCAAACAAAATGTTTTTATGCAGACAAATGCAAAGTTATCCTCTCAGTACAGGGAATGCAGGGCTGACCCTCAGACTGGGGCCTGTATTATGGAGCGCAGGGACACTGAAAAGGATTTAAGGGTCATTGTGGACAACCAAATCATTGTGAGCTCCCAGTGCAATGCTAGGGCCAAAAAGGTGATGTGGTCATTGGCTGCATAAACAGGGGAGTGGTGAGTTGGAGCAGGGGAAGGATTTTACCTCTGCATGTGGCACTGGTGAAACCGACTGCATAAAGTCCTGGGACCCACATTTCAAAAAGGATGTTGAAACATTGGAAAGGGTGCAGAAAAGAGCCACAAAAATGAATTGAGCATGGAAAAAATGTCCGATGGTGAGACACTCAGAGACCTTAATTTAATTGTCTTAAATAGTAATAACGGGCTCTTTAATCTGGCCAAGATAGGCAGAGCAAGGCTGGAAGCTGAAGTCATACAAATTCCAGCTGGAATTAAGGACCCAATGTTTAGCACTGAGCGTAATTAACCATTAGGACAAACTGCATTGACCTCCAGCTGAGGCATGATTTCCCTTTACAAAAACTTTGTTGACTCTTCCTCAAAAAATTATGTTTATCTATGTGTCAGACAATTTTTTTCCTTACCATCATTTCAACCAGTTTCATAGAATCATTAAGGGTGGAAGGGACCTCAAATGATCATCTAGTCCAACCCCCTCGGTCAAAGAAAGACCAATCCCCAACTTGTCGTCTTCAGGATTGAACTCACAACCCTGGGTTTAGCAGGCTGATGCTCAAACCAACGAGCTCAGCCTTCCACCCCTGCACAAAAGAAACAAAACAAATCTGCTTGAAGCAGGACCAATCTCCAGATTTTTACCCCAGTTCCCCAAATGAGTTCCTTAAAGAATTGAACTCACAAGCCTAGATTTCATAGGCCAATGCTTAAACCACTAAGCTTTCCCTCCCCTCACTTTGCTTGGTGCTGAAGTCAGGTTTCCTGGTGTGTAATCGCCAGGATCACCTCTGGAGCCCTTTTTAAACAATGACATCACATTAGCTGTCCTCCAGTCATGTGGTACAGAAGCTGATTTAAATAATAGGTTACAGAGTACAGTTAGTAGTTCTACAGTTTCACATTCGAGTTCCTTCAGAACTCTTGGGTGAATCCCATCTGGGCCTGGTGACTTATTGCTATTTAATTTATCAATTTGTTCCAAAACCTCTTCTAATGACTCCTCAGTCTGGGACAGTTCTTCACACCTAAAAAGAATGGCTCAGATTTGTGAATTTCCCAAACATCCTCAGCTGTGAAGACCGATGCGAAGAATTCATGTAGTGTCTCTGCAATGGCCTTATCATCCTTCACTGCTCCTTTAGCATCTCAATCATCTAGGGGCACCACTAGTTATTTAGCAGGCTTCCTGCTTCTGATGTACTTAACCATTTTTTTGCTATTACTTTTTGAATCTTTCGCTAGCTGTTCTTCAAATTCTTTTCTGGCTTCCTAATTATATATTTTTTTTACTCTGTTTGCCAGAGTTTATGCTCGTTTCTATTTCCTCACTAGGATTTAACTTACACATTTTGAAGGTTTCCTTTTTGCCTCTCATTGTTTTTCTTTTAGGTTCTTGTTTATCCACAGTGGCACTTGTTTGGTTCTGTCACTATGTTTTTTGTTTGTTTGTTTGTTTTAGGTTGGGGGATACATTTTTAAGTTTAGCCTCTGTTATCATGTCTTTAAAAAGTTTCCATGCAGCTTACAGGGGTTTCAATTTTCACTCTGTAACTTTTAACTTCCGTTTGTTTCTGAAATTAAATGCTAAGTGTTGGGCACATGTGGTGTTTTTCCTCCCATGTTAAATTTAACGATATTATGACAAGAATTCCAGCTATATACAATCAAAGGCTGAAGAACTGGAAATGTTTAGTTTGGAAAAGAGGAGATTGAGGGGGGACATGGCAGCTGTCTTCAAATATTTGAAAGGCTGCCAGAAAAAAAATGGAGAAATGTTGTCTCTTGTCACAAAGGGCAGGACAAGAGGCAAAGGGTTCAAAGTACCGGAAAGCAGATTTTGATTAAACCTCAGGGAAAACTTCCTAATTGTAAGAGCAGTAGGACAATGGAACAGACGCCACGACATGTCGTGGAAGCTCATTCAAAGGAGAGTTTCATAAGTAGGCTGGACAGTCACCTGTCTGGGATGGTTCAGCCCTTGGCAAGTGGTTAGAGCAGATGACCCTTGTGGTCCCTTCTAACCCTATGTAGACCACAGTCACATACAAGACATTGGGCTCAACCCCGGGGTAACTGGGTCAAATTTAATGGCTTGTGCTACCGGAGGTCAGACTGGGTGATCTAATGGTTCCTTCAAGTCTGAAACTATATGAATCAATTGATAAAGAAAGTAGATCAGGCATTTATATTCACTGTGTTTCATAACACATGAACAAGGGAACATTCAGTGACATTGAAAGTCTGAACATATAACACTGATAAAAGAAAATTGTTTGCTTAAATCACATTTGGCCTGTGGAACTCCTTGGCACAGACATTGTTAGAGCAGAGAGCTTAGCTGAATGGGATTCACGAATGAATTGGCCATTGTAGGTGGTGCTGTTGGCTGTCTGACACCTTCAATTAGGAGACCTGATTTTCAGTTGCTTATAAGTTTGCCAATCTTTAACCATTTGGACTTAAATTCCCCATGCAGTGTGTCTGCTTCTCGCGGAATTGTTTTTTTTTTTTATTTCAGGCATAACAGTTCAGTCGACTTCTGAAATGAAGCTAGGAGAAAACATGTCTTGCCCACGTTGACAATTTTTTATAATTATTCCAGCAGATAAAAGTAAAGTAACAGCATACACCCACCCACCTCCCTCAGTGGGGCCTAAGCAAACTACAGACTATGGCATCAGAAATTGACTTTTGTTTTCTACATCTACTAACACCTTTCCTCCACTGAAGTGCAGCCAGTTTGGGGCTGGAGGCCCTGAGCCGGGGTGGGCATAGCAAAGAGGGACATTTAGGTCAATGATATTAGAGCAAATTCATCCCCTGTGGCAAGAGCCCTAAGGTTTTTAATGGCTGCACAGAGAGGAAAGTACCACAAACTTACTCTCTATCTCATCACTCCACTTTTCACTGAGTTTGTCGAGCAGGTGAGCTCCTCAGCTAGAGATGAGTACCTGTGAATCCCGATATGGAAGTGTCTTCCCTGAGAATCCCCTTCAGGTAGCCGTGTCCCACACCTCTCTCACTCCAGCATCTGCAGCAACATCCCTCACCAAAAGCTGAGGGTGTGCAGTATTTATAATATAATTGTGTGCAATCCCAGGAGGGTTCGCTTAGCATCTACTGGAGAAGAGGCATCTGAATGCAAACTGGCTGGAGACCAGCCTGTCTGTGTTTCTGTGCTCTTTATCCACCTTTAGGAGTAAACAGTAATTAAGAGACTTCCCCAAAGGGAGATGAGAACCCTTGGGCTCTGTGCTGAGTCAGATATGAATTGGCTGCTTTGTGCATATTTAAAAATTATAGTTGATTAGTACAAAAAACTAGGATAATGCCGAGATCTCCATAGGGTCTGATACCCTGTAAATGCCCAGGAGGGATGAGTAGAGAGTAGACAGAGAAATCTGGAGAAAGATGCCTGAGGGGAGACACAAACACTCTGCAGACACACAGGGCTATTGTTAAGGGATCACAGATCAATAATTCTCACCAGTAGCTATCATTATACTGTGCCGCACCTTTCACTGAAGGATCATCAAAAAACCTAGCAAAGGAAAGTCACTATGAACATTTCCCCATTTTACAGTGATTTAGTTGGAGTTTAGGTCCTGCTTTGAGCAAGGGGTTGGAGTAGATGACCTCCTGATGCCTTTTTCGAACCCTAATCATCTATGATTCTTCTATGAGAGGCTGATTTTTTATGAGCTTGTGCTGTGTAGATCTTTCTATACAGTGCAAGACAGTATTATTTTAGGTTTATTCCCCAAAGGAAGTATTCATGTGAGTGCTGAGTGAATTCTCTCACACAGAGATGACTTCAGTTTGTGTCTGTAGCTGGGTGTGGCCCTACCTGTGTGTGTGTGCTGCAAGAGGCCGGAGAGCATAATTTAGCAAAACAGGGAGAGGGAATCCAGGCTGGTGGAGCAGAAGGGGTCAGTGAAACCCCAGTACATGTGGAGACATCCTAGAAGGGGGGACCAATCCATCAGAGTCTCCAGTAGCTGCTCCGTATCAAGGAGCAGCACAAGATCAGGAGTGAGGATATATTGAACCTAGAACCCGCCCTCATAAGCTCTGTCACTTTTGGCAGCTTTCTTGCTGGGGAAACATTACCCGCACCTGGCCCCTCCGCAGTCCTTTGTTCTCCAGCTGATTAAGCATGATTGGCTGCCTGCGAGGTGGAGGGGAGGGGCATCCATGGTCGTTAGTTGCTAGATATCAAATGACTGGACAATCAGAGTGGCCCTTGTCTTCTCAGACTCATGGAAATGGGCCCAGGACTCAGACAGCCAGGTGTTCATCACACCTGTATCTCTGCAGAGTGCAAACCTTTTCCCACCTCTGAGTTAATGATGCAACCTTGAGGGGAAACTGAGGCACACACCATAGTCCTACAGAAATATTACAGAAAATGCCCGGTCTGTCACACATGTGAACACTGCAGAACTAACAGACCAACACAACCAAAAGCCTCGAATAATAGCACATCTACTAGACAGACCCTGAAATAGGCTAGCAGCAGATTGCTGCAAATTCAGAGGACTCCATTATCTATTTGCAGTGGATTATTTTTCTAGATATACATTGAAATTGCATATTTGAATGATACAACATGTTGCAGTGTGATCAAAAAATCAAAGAGCGCATTCACCCAGGTTAGTATTGCAGCACAACTATTGGAGGACAATGGACCACAATTCACTGCGGCTGAAGTTAAATCTTTCCAAACAACATATGATTTTGAACACATCACTAGCAGCCTGCATTACCCACAAGCAACTGTAGAGGCAGAGAGAGCTATACAGAGGGCCAAGGAAATACTGAAGCAAAAAGATCCATTCCTTGCTCTTCTGAGCTACAGATCAACACTCTTAGTAGTGATCAGCAGGGCCTGCTTCAGACCAATTTCCCCAAATCGGGCCCCACGCCTAAGAAGGCCCTGCACCCAGCCCGAGCACTGCAGCCCCACAGCCCCGCTCCCCCAGTCGGAGAGCTGCAAGCTCTCGGCCCCGCTCCCCTGGCTGGAGTGCAGCAACCCAAAGTACCGTCGAAGACTCAGAGCGCTGCCCAGTGAGTACAAGCTCCATGAATCGGGCCCTGCACTTGCTAAAGCCGGCCCTGGTGATCAGCTATCGCCCATCTCAGCTCCTGATGCAAGGGCAGCTCAGGATAGTTGCCACCTTGGAAAAGAATTGAGCCTCAAGGCGGCTGGATCTCAGAAGAGTGGTCAGATCAGATCAACTGGCAAAAAGAGCTTATGGACACTTTTCTTACCGATGCCACTCAGAGAATTGCCTGATGGGAACCTGCTGACTGTGTTTGTGCCAGACTGGATGGAGGAACATGATGTAAAACTCCAGTTCCAGTAAAGAAAAAGAACACGTCTTTCTCCCCATCTGGGTTTATTTGGTGGTGCCTCCACCCCTCTCGCTCCTTCCTGGCAGGGTCACCGGGGCAGCATGGGAAGAAAATTCTAACCACAGGGTAACCCCCAGTTACTTGCCAGATAGCTGGAGACTCCCAAGAAATAACACAGACACATGCAATGTCTTTAACACAGTAATTACATCAAACACCAGGTGAATGGAACAGAACAGGGTAAAACACTATTCTCAGGGCCACTGGTGCCCACACTGATAATACCCGTGAATTTCCCCAGTCACGTGACCTGATACAGCAAAAGTCATATTAGTAGACGTACCCTGGAGGGGCCCTGGATGACCTGCGGCCATGCTACCTTCTGTGCAGGCCGCAGTTAGCAATGTGGCTGACTGGGCTCCGCACAGCCCAGAGGACTCACATGTGGGATAAGGTGGCAAGTCTCACCTAGGGATCTGGGGGCTCATTCTGCCTGGTTGGGGGAAGTTTCACCAACAAAGTTCTACAAACTGGGAGTCACCTTGGAGCGGCAAAGGCTCAAACTGGGGGATTTGCTGTCAGGTTCCCCAGAGACTAGTTCTCAGGAGGAACCCTGCATGCAGGCCTGGGACTCGCCAGCCCCCAGCCAGTCCTGCCCTTTCCCTGGCTAGCTCCAGATGGCTCCCAAAATGGCATCCCCCTACTCCTGAGCTCCCAAGGGGAGGGCATTAGGGTGGCCAGATGAGATGAAGAAAATATCAGGACACATGCGGGGGGGGGGGGGAGTCCACTGGCAGAGCAAAGAAAAAAAAAAGCCGGATGCTGCTAGCAGAGTGAAATATCGGGACAAGTATTGGGACACCCACCCAAATATCAGGATGGTCCCGATTTTATCGGGATGTCTGGTCACCCTAGAGGGCATCTCACTCCCTATTGGTTGCTGAGCAGACTCTGAGCCTGCAGTGGCTTCCCCCTTGCAACCACATGCACTTCTCTGAGCTACCAGCACAGGGAGCCCCAGGGACCTAGGTTAGCTCTGTGGGGGTTACATTTGCTTTGCTCACAGATAGCAGGGGTCGCAGATGGCCACATAGAGATCAAAAGCCATGGTCATTAAGATCCCAGACTCCATCGCAAAGAAGCAGTGAATGAAAAACATCTGGATGAGGCAGGCACTGAAATCTACCTCCCTGGAATTGAACTAGAAGATGCTCAGTGTTTGGGAAGAGTGCACGTGCACAAGACCAAGTCAATGACAGCCAGCGTGCAGAGGAAATAGTACATGGGCCCACGCAGGCTCTGCTCCCTCTTCACGATGAACAGGATGGTGATATTCCCCAAGATGATTATGGCGTACGTGGTGCAGAAAGGGATGGAGATCCAGACATGGGCAACCTCCAGGCCAGGAATGCCCAGCAGGATGAAGGTGAAGGGATTGAAGCTGGTGGTATTGGAATCTGACATGGAGTAAGGGAGAAGGTTTCAACTCTCCTGGTCCAAGGTCTCCTGTATCGTACGTTCCCCTGACTTCCTGTATATGCACAGGGTTTAGGGTGATGGTTGCAGTACAAATGCCTGGATGGAGAGACAATGTGAATGAGACACTCTACCAATGTTAGATTCTCAATAGAGATCTCCCTGTGGGATGGGGAATAGTATTGGTATATAATACTCTAAATGCATTATTGATCACAAAACAAACTGGACTCACTGCACATTTACACCCCAAAAATACTATAACAGAGTCCACAGATTGCCAGTTGAGATTCCTTCTGATCATAAAATGCAGGAGGTTGGCTAAACCTCATCTATATCCACACGAGGCTCTGAATCAATAAACAGCTCCCTTTTGCAGAAATCATAGGTAAACATTAATAGTCCATTCCATTGCTTCATCAGTTCTTCACTTTTGTGTACTAGCCCTTCTATCCACAGAATTCCAAAGAGACAATCCTGCACAGGCAGCCATGATCCAAGGTGTGCCATTTCCTCCAATTCTTATATACATTTTTTTATCAGTCCAGCTAGTGTTGTTTCTTTTTCTGCTGATTCTCCATATTTTTCCTAGAACATAGTAAGATTGTTTTTGCACAAATAGTTCTAATAGTTCTAGACCTTAAGTTCTCGATTCAGTTGTCAAGTTGCAATGCATGTATTCATATCAAGCACATATTATTTATAGCAGGCCTCAATGACCTATAACGTATTACTTTTGTGTGTATATATATATATATATATATACACACACCAACATTCACCTCTTTTTATACATGATTAATACCATTAATTATGTAACACCTATAATTTTACAAACAACTCAATTTTATATATCATTTGGTCCACAACTTTTTATTACTTCTAATTCAGTAACATAAAAAATTTTAACAAAATAATTAATGCAAATCATATGATGATAGGATGTAAAATTAGTTGTGGGCACACTCATTCACTTTGTCCCCACTCTTCACAATTTTTTCATTAATTCTATTAATTTATAATCCCTTTCTTCTTGAATCTAGTGTGTCCCACTTATTTCAATTTGCCAGAACTCTCCATTTAACATCCTTGTGCCTTTCCACTCTCCCCTTGTGATTGCTTGATTCCAGTTAAACTCCATATATTTCTTCCATCCTGAAATTTGTTGATTCCATATATAAGGATCTTTGAACCGCTCATAAGGCGATTGCATTAACAGATTAACCATTCTATGTATTGTATCCCATACGTTTGCATCTGTACACATCCTATTGCTAGTATAGATTTGTTATCAACATCAGATACCCCGAATAGATTAACATTCAGACACATTTTCATGGTTTGAGCTTGTTTCAATTGGAGTTCCACACTTCTTTTTCCTTGTTCTGATAATGCACCAAAATTGTATGTCACATGTATCTGTATAGTTCCCAAAATCTTACCTAAGGCTGACATTTTCCCTTGTTATGTCTCAATATCAAATGAATTTAAACTCTAGCTCCAGCACCAATGCCGCCTACAATATATTCCCCTTTACTTCTATTATTTTGTATAGTACCATCTCCCCATTGTTGTTGCCACACTTGTAATAGAGGCCAGGCATATGACATACACTCTGGTTGTTGTACACTTATGTTTACTTGTGCTCCTTCCAAGCAGATTGTTTGATCCACAATAGTTGGAGCTGCAATTTCTTCTCCCCTCCTAGATGGGTGCTCATCTGCCATAATTCTTTGGTGCAGTTTTGTTTACTGATATCTGATTAATAAACATAAAAATACCATATTCCCAAAAATATATTCCCCCATTAATTTTCCTGAACCAACTCAATTCATGCCACCATATTCCCATAATTTGAGAGACGTTGACTCATTCTATCTCACATGAGTATTAGCCAATTCTTGTTCATTAGTCACATCTAGGGTGACTACATCAAATCCCAAACTCAAAAAGGTGCAATTTAGAGTATAAATATTCAGCTTATTCTCATCATAATTAAATCTAAACATCAGGTGACCTTCTCTTAGTATGTAAAAATACCTTCATTGCTCTTCCAAATCTTTTGGCTTTAGATAGTCAAATGTCACATTTTTGCCATCTTTGCACCATATTTCAAATTTTACCTCAAAAGATTTTTCTTCACATCTGGTTTTGTTTCATCCTGTTTTTCCCATTCTGTCCCACGAGTAGTCAAATGTATTATCCCCTTTGATTCATATCTCCATCTTAGAGGATATCAGTGAAGGCCTAAATTTCCCCAAATATTCAAAAAACATAAAAGCCAAAAAGCATTTTTCCACCCTTTTTGAATTATGAGGCTCCTCAATTTTGAAGCCATGACCATTATTCCATAGAAATAATGTCTGAAGCTTCCAGCTGTGTTATTGTAAATATGTACACTAACCTCTTCTATCTTCATCTGAGCTCTGGTATTATTTTTTCTTCCTAAAATATAACACACACAACACAATTCTTCTACTAAGCAAAAAGTGCAAAGCAAAGCAAGCATAAGCAATAAGCCAATTACAAATATTGTAGCAATGTATCCATTCCCTCTGTAAGATAAACTAAAAGAAAAAGAAAGGAACATTATTTACTCTTTAGGCCACAACTTTATTCGCGATGTATAGGCCCACTGACCTCTTTCCCCCTTATTAAACTGCACTACAGTAGGAGAAATTGTATTCATGATAGAAAACGTTCCAGCCCACCTAGACTCCAGGACATAGACTCATAGACTCATAGATTCTAGGAGTGGAAGGGACCTCGAGAGGTCATCGAGTCCAGTCCCCTGCCCTCATGGCAGGACCAAATACTGTCTAGACCATCCCTAATAGACATTTATCTAACCTACTCTTAAATATCTCCAGAGATGGAGATTCCACAACTTCCCTAGGCAATCTATTCCAGCGTTTAACTACCCTGACAGTTAGGAACTTTTTCCTAATGTCCAACCTAAATCTCCCTTGCTGCAGTTTAAGCCCATTGCTTCTTGTTCTATCATTGGAGGCTAAGGTGAACAAGATTTCTCCCTCCTCCTGATGACACCCTTTTAGATACCTGAAAACTGCTATCATGTCCCCTCTCAGTCTTCTCTTTTCCAAACTAAACAAACCCAATTCCTTCAGCCTTCCTTCATAGGTCATGTTCTCAAGACCATTCTTGTTGCTCTTCTCTGGACCCTTCCAATTTCTCCGCATCTTTCTTGAAATGTGGTGCCCAGAACTGGACACAATACTCCAGTTGAGGCCTAACCAGTGCAGAGTAAAGCGGAAGAATGACTTCTCATGTCTTGTTTACAACACACCTGTTAATGCATCCCAGAATCACGTTTGCTTTTTTTGCAACAGTATCACACTGTTGACTCATATTAAGCTTGTGGTCCACTATGACCCCTAGATCTCTTTCTGCCATACTCCTTCCTAGACAGTCTCTTCCCATTCTCTATGTGTGAAACTGATTGTTCCTTCCTAAGTGGAGCACTTTGCATTTCTCTTTATTGAACTTCATCCTGTTTACCTCAGACCATTTCTCCAATTTGTCCAGATCATTTTGAATTTTGACCCTGTCCTCCAAAGCAGTTGCAATCCCTCCCAGTTTGGTATCGTCTGCAAACTTATTAAGCGTACTTTCTATGCCAACATCTAAATTGTTGATGAAGATATTGAACAAAGCCGGTCCCAGAACAGACCCCTGCGGAACCCCACTTGTTATACCTTTCCAGCAGGATTGGGAGCCATTAATAACTACTCTCTGAGTACGGTTATCCAGCCAGTTATGCACCCACCTTATAGTAGCCCCATCTAAATTGTACTTTCCTAGTTTATCTATAAGAATATCATGCGAGACCGTATCAAATGCCTTACTAAAGTCTAGGTATATCACATCCACCGCTTCTCCCTTATCCACAAGGCTCGTTATCCTATCAAAGAATGCTATCAGATTAGTTTGACACGATTTGTTCTTTACAAATCCATGCTGGCTATTCCCGATCACCTTACCACCTTCCAAGTGTTTGCAGATGATTTCTTTAATTACCTGCTCCATTATCTTCCCTGGCACAGAAGTTAAACTAACTGGTCTGTAGTTTCCTGGGTTGTTTTTATTTCCCTTTTTATAGATGGGCACTATATTTGCCCTTTTCCAGTCTTCTGGAATCTCCCCTGTCTCCCATGATTTCCCAAAGATAATAGCTAGAGGCTCAGATACCTCCTCTATTAACTCCTTGAGTATTCTAGGATGCATTTCATCAGGCCTTGGTGACTTGCAGGCATCTAGCTTTTCTAAGTGATTTTTTACTTGCTCTTTTTTAATTTTATCTTCTAAACCTACCCTTTTCCCATAAGCATTCACTATATTAGACATTCCTTCAGACTTCTCAGTGAAGACCGAAACAAAGAAGTCATTAAGCATCTCTGCCATTTCCAAGTCTCCGGTTACTATTTCCCCTTCCTCACTAAGCAGTGGGCCTACCCTGTCCTTGGTCTTCCTCTTGCTTCTAATGTATTGATAAAAAGTCTTCTTGTTTCCCTTTATTCTCATAGCTAGTTTGAGCTCATTTTGTACCTTTGCCTTTCTAATCTTGCCTCTGCATTCCTGTGTTATTTGCCTATGTTCGTCCTTTGTAATCTGACCTAGTTTCCATTTTTTATATGACGCCTTTTTATTTTGTAGGTCACGCAAGATCTTGTGGTTAAACCAAGGTGGCCTTTTGCCACATTTTCTATCTTTCCTAACCATCGGAATAGCTTGCTTTTGTGCCCTTAATAGGGTGCCTTTGAAAAACTGCCAACTCTCCTCAGTTGTTTTTACCCTCAGTCTTGATTCCCGTGGGACCTTACCTATCAGCTCTCTGAGCTTACCAAAATCCGCCTTCCTGAAATCCATTGTCTCTATTTTGCTGTACTCCCTTCTACCCTTCCTTAGAATTGCAAACTCTATGATTTCATGATCACTTTCACCCAAGCTTCCTTCTACTTTCAAATTCTCAACTAGTTCCTCCCTATTTGTTAGAATCAAGTCTAGAACAGCTTCCCCCCAGTAGCTTTTTCAACTTTCTGAAATAAAAAGTTGTCTGCAATGCAGTCCAGGAACTTATTGGATAGTCTGCGCCCCGCCGTGTTATTTTCCCAACATGTATCTGGATAGTTGAAGTCCCCCATTACCACCAAATCTTGGGCTTTGGATGATTTTGTTAGTTGTTTGAAAAAAGCCTCATCCACCTCTTCCACCTGATTAGGTGGCCTGTAGTAGACTCCCAGCATGACATCACCCGTGTTTTTTACCCCTTTTAGCCTAACCCAGAGACTCTCAACACTTCCATCTCCTATGTCCATCTCCACCTCAGTCCAAGTGTGTACATTTTTAATATAGAAGGCAATACCTCCTCCCTTTTTCCCCATCTATCATGTCTATTTCTCTATATTAATTTCAAATACATGATTCAATCTCCAATTCTCCATAATTTACTGTTCTGAGGCATACGAGAATCCGCATAATTGTTTTCTTTTCCAATGGCATCAGTCAGTTTAACTCGATTTTCTTAAGTTCTGTCAGTAACTCCCTTACTCATTGGGAACTGACACCTCCTCTTCTGCTGCTTCTTCTCTTGGGTATAATAAAGGGCTCTAGAGAGAATTTGATAAAGCTGGTAGCCAATGCGCAATCAATTACTCCTTTGGAGGGCTGCCAACACCACTGGCAATTTATCATCTCAATCTTTGCCAGTTTCTTGCACTACTTCGTGTAGAACTTGTTTAATAGTTTGATTCATCCTTTCTATTGTCCGTGATGATTGAAGATGATAGGGGATAGGTGGTTTTTGGTTTACTCCTAAAGCTTTAAATACACTTTTAATAACTTCTCCTACAAAATGTGGCCCATTATTCTTGGAGTCCCATATTTACTAAAAACTACTTCCCACAACTTTTTTTGGGAGCAGTCTCTGCATTATGACTTCTGGTGGGACTCGCCTCCACCCACCGAAGAAAAGATCCTGGTATTTGGTACTCCTTTCCCTTGCAATTTCCCTTATAAAATATACTTCAGGAGATAGTGAGGTGTTTGTATCACAATAGGAGCAGTGGGGTTGGTCCTGCTTTAAGCAGGGGGTTGGACTGGATGATCTCCTGAGGTGTCTTCCAACCCTAATCTTCTATGATTCTATGATTTCATGATATTTTGCTTGTGGAACTCCTTGACACAGTCATTATTAGAGCGAAGAGCTAAGCTAATGGGATTCACATATTGATTCGCCATTGGAGAAGATCTGATTTTCAATTATTTATAAGTTTTCCAAACTTTAAGGGTTTGGACAGAAATTTCCAATACATTGCTGGTTAATTCCAACTGAATTGTTTTTTGAAAGTTTCAGATATAAGAATTTAGCCAACTTCTCAGATTAATTTAGCACAGAAGAGGTCTTGCCCATGTTGAAAAATCCTTTTAATTATTCCAGAGAGGAGCCCTAGCACTTCCATGCTTTCCAACAGATAAATATCTGGTAACAACTACCCCCGTCCACCCACATCCCCTACCTCCCCCTGCCTGTTAACAACCAGAGCCCTGAAATGCAAAAGGAGGAAGTGACAGTCTTTGTGCATTCACACACAGCTGGCTCCTGAGGTCTTTACTCAGTTCTGACTCCAATAGGAGTTTTGCCTCAGTGGGGCCTGAGCAAACTATGTGTCACATGCTCATAAATGGTGAAACCTCAGGGCTAGAGGCATTCAGCCGGGCAGGGGTGCATAGCCGAGAGTGAGATTTTGGCCCATGATACTGGAGCAAACTCATCCTCTGTAGCAAGGGCCTTGGGGTTTTTAATGGCTGTGCAGAGTGGAAAGGACACAGACTTACTCTCTATCCCATGACACACATGTTGCACTGTGTTTGTCGAGCAGGTGAGTTCCTCAGCAAGAGATGGTACCTGTGAATTCTGAGACTGAAGTGTCTTCCTTGGGAATCCCCTTCAAGTAACTGTATCCCACACCTCTCTCACCCCAGCAAATGCAGCAGCATCCCACACCAAGAGCCAACCCAGGGGTGTGCACTGTTTATAATATAGCTCTGTTCAATTCCAGGGGGGTTCACTCAGCCTCTAGGGGAGAAACAGCATCTGGATGTAAATAGGCTGGAGACTGAAGACACTCTACCTAATGTCTCTCTTTCTATGTCTACAGTGCTGTGTTTTTTATCCAGCTTTAGGAATAAATACTAATTAAGGGACCTTCCAAAAGGGAGATGAAACAGGCTAGAAATCCCTTCAGCCTGGGTCACCAGCCCCAGTTCAGTCCTTTGTTCCAATGGTGTTTCCAGGAGTTGAGTTGTGGGGGAATGACACCAGGTGATGATGTCCATTTTCCCTGTTATAACTTCTGCCATGTGGAGGGAATTTTGGCCAAAACAAAGCCCCCAGCACAGTTAGTGTATAAGGTCAGACACAAGAGGGAGTCTAGATTCCCATGAGATGGTCTCATGCCATTGCATGCTTCAGTGAGTCATACCAGGGCCCATTACCCATATCCTGACTAGAACATTCACAGGAAAGTCCATCAGGTGGGGACAGGCTTCTTCAAATGCTTATTGTGTTTCTTAATGGGCCATTACCTTGAATGGTTCATCCACAATGTGCCACCTATATTGGATGTAAAGTACCTTGTGGGAATTACCAAAGGAGCAAACACATGTGAAATACAGAGCCAGGATAAATACACATAACTTCAGATACAACAGTGGAACATGCATACAGATGGGATTATCATATTCAGCAAACCATAACTTTTCCACTGACACTTCACATGACAGATTTTGGACAAGATTTCTTGCGATGTATAACACAGGTGAATATGGGGGTGCCAGAGTGTGGCTTTATGGTGCAGCATTTCACAGCAATATATCTATAAAATGAGAGCTCTGTGAGATCTATTATTTGTATTTTACATAAAACATAAATCCATGTCCTGAAAAAGACTGCATTCTGGTCTATACCACACACACACACACACACACACACACACACACATGCGCGCGTTCACACACACACACACACACACACACACACACACACACACACGTGCACACGCGCACACACACACACACACACACACACACAAAATGTAAGTATGATTTAAATTCTACCCTTCACAGGTGCAATAAGTGACCTTTTAAAATGTCCCTCTCATATTCCCTCTTCAGCAAGTGGCACCTGAGCTTTCTTTTTGTCAGACTTTAGCTTCACAAACATTACTGGGTCAACAGACCTTTTGAAACAGACTCTTTGGAGCCATTCTTCCCATCAGTCACCATCTCCATCTTCATGGCTGTCATGGAAAATTGACTACAGGGTTGATTTTAGATCAGACAGCTTGAGGCTCCTTCATTTTATACAAGCATATATGCAGGGAGAGACAGCATGGCCCCATGCAAGAGGTAAGCTGCTTTGCTTTTTACAAATCTTGCCAAGCTTATAAAGGTTAAAACCGCAAAACGTAGCACGCTGGTTACACATATTAATTGCCTTATTGGGATATAATATTAAAAACAAGCAGGCTGACCATTTAATTTTCCCATTTATGGTTTTTCCTGCTGTTGTCAAGTCTGCGGTTTGACTGTTTTAACACTTTTCACTGTGGTCTGGCACAACAGAGACAGCTGTCAGAACGTGGCATGCCTTGGGACCCTTTGTCTTATCACCTAGTTCCCTTCTCCAGCCTCAGTTCCGCTTATCTTGGGCCCTGACCACATTTTCCTGCCCCCGCATGCCCTTTGTACAGATAAACAAGCTTAGCTGCTGCTTCATAGTTTTTGCTCATTAGGCCTCAGGCCCAAGGGGCGGGTTATCCTAACATTTCCCTCCTGTGATGCCCTACTGGCATCATTTCAATTTAGACTTCAATGTTTATCAAATTATTAATTTCTTTAATTGTGGCCTGCTCCCCATCTTTGGTGGTTATTTCCTCATAAGTGCGTGCTTCCAGTGTTTTGCAGGCCAACTCCCTGAGAGGCATTAGGGCCACTTGGTTAGAGGTAACTTTTAAAGTGAGTACATGGCAAGGGAAACATCCTTTGCAGCAGCAATAACAAAATCCCACACTGATTAATACGAGGGTTGCTATTGCTCCCCATATAATAAAGCGGTGGGGTTGGGACTGTTGGAAGGTTTTGGTTATAAAGCATAAAGCATAAAGCATTATATTTGGTGCACAATGTCGAGACTTTATAGGCTGTTTGAAAAGCATTTTTTTTGGCTTGATATATATTTTGGAGCTGGTGAGTTTGCCCCTGCAACTTGAAGATTTGTTGGACCTTTGGTAACAGGGAGAGTAAATTGTGGAACCGATTGGGTACCAGGGTGATTCAATTAAAGGGCACCTGAAACCAGAGGGTTGCCTGCATGGTTTTATTAGCGGGCCAGTAGATGACATGATTTTTTGTAATCTTAGCTAGATTAAAGTGTACATCCCTCAAAATAGTATTGTTGACATAGACACAGCTGTTATTAGCCTGGATAAGTGATTGTGCATTCATGGTTGTAATTTGTCCCGTACCCTCCCAATAAATATGGTTGTTGATAGTGACAATTTTTTCTGACTCTAGTTTATGGATACACTGGAGCTGTGGGGGTTTTAATGGCCAGAAGGTTTACTGGTTTTTTAATCCTATCCAAATATTAGGCGTTATTTCTGGGGTGCCAATTAAAAAACAGTTAGGCTTATTGGGCGGTCTCACCTTCCATACGTCCCTGTGGATCACCCAGTCCCACATGCAACCTTCCCAAGGACCCGGGAGAATTTGGTATGTGGGGGCCCACACTCCTTTCACTGACCCATAGGCCTGGAAGGAGCACTGTGAGCACCAGCATTTCCATCCAGAAAATTCCAAGTGTGCCTTCGGGGCCACAAATTAGATGGTACGCCTGAAGTATCCGTAAGGGCGGTGGGCCAAGCTTGGTGCTCAAGATCACTTTGAATGGCCATTAGCTGGTCGTTTACAAAATTCTGCATCTCAGAACAAGCCAGATTCCACTGCAATGCCTTTCCTGTTTCAGCGATGCTTAAGATCATTTTTCTCAGTAAATCTTGGGTCAGGGAATTAAGAGTGGAGACAACATGCAGTTCGCCCACACTAGCCCGCACCTGGCTTACCTGCGCCCCAGTAATAAGACTGGTGGCCTTTTTTAATTGGCCCAATTTTTTATTATGCTGTTGATTTTTGTAAATATTCCAAACAGACACGGCACTTTTTGCCCCGTTCCATAAGGATTTAGCTAAGGCCTTCCCTTGGCGAGAGGGTGCATGCCAAGCTTGCTGTTGTGCTAACCTAAGGGCAGCTCCCCAGGAGCAATTGGGGTAGGTAGCAGTGATTTGAAAGTGGGATAAGGGCAGGGTAAATTTGACAGTTCCCATCGTGGCATTAAGTATGGTCCAACTGAACCCCCCTGGGTTTTTTTTCTGGAAGTACCATACCACAGCTGCTGGTTATACACTTGGATACTTTTTCGAGAGGCCTCTAGTTTTGTTGTATGGGAGGAGGAATACTGCAACAGGGTACAGGTTATATTGTTGGTCACTGGAATAGCCTTCAGGCAGGAAAATATTCCCATGACCAGGCAAGTTTTGTGGTATATGTTTGATTATTCACTAATTGGGTAACCAAAAAACAAGAGGGGCCCTGTTCATGGGTGGCATAGCAAAGCCCAGGGACAAACATCATATTTACCATATTATGGAATTTGTTTATCTTAAAGACTGTTTTTTTGGGCTGACTTGTGGTGATGTTGAGGACTTGTATTATTAGAGAACCAAGGGTGGTTCACTTGATCACTTGCTCATAGGAACTATTGTGGATCGAGAAGAACAACCTTGTCGAACAATAGTTTAGTAAGTCACTACGATGGGATGGTTTTGGCCAGTGGATTACGCTAGAGTTTTTAATGTTACTTAAATTAGGATGAGTTATGGGTACGGTGGCAGGGGTTGTAAGGCTGATAGGGTTAAGCGTCCTTTGGTACTTCTTGGGTAGCCAATTAGGAAGTGTAGTACAAGCGGATGGCACCTGCCCATAACTACAGGACGCGGCCTGTGGAATGAATCCCAAGACCCATTCGATACCACGTTCCCAGGAGTGTCTCCCACAAGTCCCTCCCTGCCAGTGTACAATATTTTGTAGTTTATACCAAGGCCAATTTTCAATGTTCTTAACAGTTAGAAATTTTTGTTCCTTTGGAATTGCTGCCAAATACACTTTCCTTTTCCCTTCTTGGGATAATAACGGTCTTGCTTTTCACAATGGGAGGTCCAAGGGCACTCTGGGGCGGCCTTCAGTTGTAGGAGGGGTTTTTGTTGTGGGGTCACTAGTTGTTCCGGGCATCCAAAAAAACATAAAGGTATTATGAAAATTCAATAATAATAAAAGGAACATGGTTACACATATGAACCAGACAGAGGGCATGAGCCATTTTTGCACCATGGCTGATTTCTTTATCTTAACCCTTGGGTTGGCCATAGCAGCCCAGCTGCTTTACCCTCCCCCTCCCTTGGTCTTACTTCCTTTTTTTAAGATTATATTTTAGGCTTTTTTTAGGAACTACAGGGGACCCGGGTGGGCAAAGGCCTTGATCAGTACTTCAATCCCGGTCCGTGGGACAAAAGGGTACAAGGATGGGGTTCAAGGGTGATGAAGTCTTCTTGCAATGTGAAGCGTGGACCCAATTGGTAAGTCCTTTGCACTTGACCGCGGTGTGGGCAGTCAGCAGGACTTGGTAGGGATCCTTCCAGCGAGGCTCCAGGGTGGACTTCCTCTGATACACCTTAAAGTAGACCCAGTCTCCTGGTTGCAATGGATGGCAGGCAGTATCTGCTGGTTCGGGCAGGGCACTTTGCACCTGTGAGTGAATAAATCTAATATGGAGGATTAATGTTCTTCAATAATCCAAAATTGTTTCATCATTTAAATGCAGATCCAATTGATGGGGAAGCGAAGGTGGGGAAACCGGCATCCTCATGTGCCGGGCCATGAGTATCTCATGTGGGGACAAGCCTTGTTTCCGCACAGGTGTGTTTCTCATTTGCATTAGGGCCAGGGGAAGTGCATCAGGCCACTTGAGATTGGTCTTTTTACAAAGTTTGGCCAATTTATTTTTTAGTTCCCCATTTTTCCATTCCACTGTTCCCGCACTTTGCGGGGGGGGTGGGCACAGTGCAGATGCTGCACGATGTTGAGAGCCTTGCAAACCTGTTGCATAACTTGGCCAGTAAATGGGTACCTCGGTCACTGTTTATGGAAACAGGCAAACCAAAAAGGGGAATAAAATCCCTAAGCAATTTTTTTGCTACGGTGATGGAGTCGGCCTTCACACAAGGGTAGGCTTCGATCCATCCTGAGTACATACAAATGCATGCTAGCACATACTTATAGGAGCAGCATTTTGGCATATTAATGAAATCAATCTGAATATTTATAAAAGGTCCCCATGGGGTGGGGTGAGCTGCCAGTCTGAACTTCTGAGCTACTATCAAAAATTTTGGGGCATACCAATGCCGCAATACTGATGCAATCATATCTCCTTTGCTCACGTGGGCCAAGCCATGGACCACGCGAGCAAGGTAGGGGAGTAATGCCTTGGGTGCTGCCAGGCAACCATCCGGAGAGCGCCACAGGGCATCCTCAGGGTGCAAAAGACACCCGTTTTGTCTTCATTTTCCCTTTTCCTTCTCAGACTCTGACCCTTGTATGAGTGCCAGGTCATGAGGGGAGCTGGTCGGAGAAAGAGACTGATGCTGCACCAGCATACAAAGGAAAGTATATTCAGGCGGAGCCGGAGACCTGGAAAAGGCTGCCTGCCTGGCAGTAGCATCTGCCAGGGCATTTCCTTGGGTAACATTATCATAGGGTTTTTGATAAGCAAAACACTTAACAATAGCAATTTTAGACAGGAGCTGGAGGGCCGATAGGAGAGAACTAACATAAGGGCCATTGCTGATTGGTACCCCCCCAGAAGTGAGAAATCCCCTGTATTTCCATAGTTGCCCATAGTCATGAACCACCCCAAAGGCATACCTGGAATCTGTATAGATGGTAACAGATTTGTTCTTAGTTAGAGAACAGGCCCATATGAGGGTGACTAATTCAGCCACTTGGGCTGAGCTGACTTTAGGGAGGTAATGGGTTTCCATGGGACCATGCTGAAAAACACACTGCCTAGCCAGCCACAAGCTGGCCCGAGGGATTTTTAAGACATGATCCATCTACGTAAAATATTAGCTCAGGCTTTTGAAGTGGGATATCCTGTAAGTCAAGCCGGGGGGAGGAAAGCTCCACAGTCACTGTTAAGCAATTGTGGGGTTCGCCATCCCCGGCTGTGGACATTAGGGAGGCTGGATTAAGTACTGAACACCTGGCCAAAGTAAAATTGGAAGCATTCAAAAGCAACATTTCATATTTAGTAAGCCTAGAGTTAGAAAGATGTTGGGTCTTTCCCCTTGTAAGAAGAGCAGTGACAGCGTGGGGAACCGCAACACACAGGGAATTTCCTAATACTAAGCTAACAGAAGACTCTGCAAGGGCTGCAGCAGCAGCTACAGACCGAAGACAAGGGGGGAGTCCGACGGCCACTGGGTCCAAAGATGAGCTATAGTATGCAGTTGGCCTCTGCATACTTCCATGCGTTAGTGTGAGGACCCCCAGCGCCACTCCCTCCTTTTCATGGCAATTAAGGGTAAAGGGGTTTTTGTAATCTGGGAGGCCTAGGGCCGGGGCCTGGGCCAAAGCTTGTTTAATTTGGGTAAAAGCCGCATTTTCCTCTGGTGTCCAAGGGATGGGGTCTGTAACTCTGTCTAAGGTTAAATCCTGCAATGGTCGGGCTAGGGCTGTGTATTCCAGGATTTATTGTTGGCAATAGCCTGCCATGCCCAGGAACCCACGCATTTGTTTTTTTGTGAGGGGCTTGGGTACCTGGAGGATGGCCTGTACCCGGGAGGGGGACAATCGCCTCTCCCCAGCACTAATATCGTGCCCTAGATAGTGAACCTCTGGTAAACAGAGCTGCAATTGAGACTTGGAGACCTTGTGGCCCTTTTGTGCTAGGGCCTGTAGTAGGACAGCGAATCAGTTTTTGATGCTTTCAGAGAACTGGAAGCCAACAAAAAAATATTTACGTATTGAACTAGCATGGAGCTCATTGGGAAGTGGACATTATCCAAATCTCTTTTTAGGATTTGGGAAAAAAAGGTAAGAGATTTGGTATAACCTTCAGGCAGCCTGGTTTAGGTATATTGAAGACCCTGATAAGTAAATGCAAATAAAAACTGGCTGTCTTTGTGGATAGGAATAGAGAAGAATGCAGAACAAAGATTAATTACTGTAAAATATTGTGCAGTGGGGGGAATACAGGAGAGAATAGTAGCAGGATTGGGGACCACGGGAAAGGTAGAGAGGACAGCAGCATTTACGGCCCGGAGATCCTGGACAAAACGCCAGGTCTGTTTCCCGGGCTTGCATACCGGTAAAATAGGAGACTTACATTTACTGACAGTTTGTACAATAACTCCCTGTTTTATTAGGGAGGTAATCACAGGACGAATTTCCTCCTCAGCCTGCTTGGACAAAGGATATTGTTGTATTCGGGGAAGGGGTTTTGCTGGGTTTAGACGAATTTTAACCGGTTGGGCAGAACCAATACACCCGACCTGGTTAGCATGTTCAGCCCACAGCATAGGGGGAACCATGGCCAGCAGTTTCTGTTGCAACAAGGAAGATCTGGAGTTAGGCTTATTCACAGAAGCAGGCTCCTGTAGTAGTGCCAGGACATTGTCCTGGACAGGCTTAGGTACGTCCAAATATACTCCCTTAGGGGTGCAGTATATTGTACAATTTAATTTACACAGCAAATCCTTTCCCAGGAGGTTAACAGGAGAACAAGGGCTGAGAAGAAATGCATGATGATTAGAAAGAGGACCAATAGAAACAGACAGGGGAGAAGACACAGGGTGCAGGATGAGAGCATTGCCCACCCCTACAGCATTCACCACCTCCGAAGTTAAAGGGAGGAATGGGAACTTCTGTGCACGGAGGGTGCACCATGCAGCTCCCGTGTGTATTAGGCAGGATGTGAGAATACCATTAATTACAAAAGAAACAGTGGGGCCCGTCTGGTCTACTGGAATGAGCAGGGCGATGATGTTACCTGTTTCCAGGCTATCCTAATAACCTGCTGCTGTAACGGAGGGTTAGGGAAATCCCGAAATGGGGATTGTCCTGGGTCTTGGCCTGCGTGAGAAGGTCGTGAAGGGCATTCAGTTTTTCAGTGCCCTTCCTCTTTGCAATAAGCAAAAATTCGAATCCGTGAGGGGTAGTTAGCTTTTTAGTGCCCCTCCTTCCTACAGAAATAACAGGGTCCCAGTCGTAGGCCTGACCCAATTTTACCCTTTCCGTGCTTTGAGAAATTTTTACAAGTTTCCTGCATAGTCTGGATTTGGAGGGCCATTAATTTGGTTTCAGCCTCATCCTTTTTCTTTTCTAATTGCCAATAAAAGTGCTGTGCAGCTGCTAGAATCTCCTCCAAATCCTTCCTTTCCCAATTAACTATTTCAATTTTTAATTGCTCACTAATTTTTGGGAGGAGACCTTGGACAAAAACAGCCACTACTGCCTGTTTGGCTGTGTTCTCTGCCTTCTCTATTCCTCAGTGTCTCTCAAAAAATTGTTTGAGGCGCTTCATGTAATCAGCAGGGCTTTTACCTTTATTTTGTTTGCAGGCATTAATCTTTGTTTAGTTTGGTTTTTTTGGGCATACTGAGAGGACTTTTTTGACCAAATTATTCCTAAGCTGGACCAGTCTATCAATAGAGAGATTCCCATCAGTGTCAGGCCAATTGGCCTTTTGATAGATACAATCAAGGGTCTCTCTGGGCAGCATTGCTTGTAAGAGCTGATTTATGTCTGCCCATGAAGGGTTATAACACCGAATAACCATATGCAACTGCTCCTGGAATTTGACTGGATTTTCTCTGATTTTTGGAAATTTATTAATTAAGTTATACAGGTTTCCTGGTGACCAGGGGGCATGCACGGCCACCATGTCCCCCTGGCCTCCTGGCATCTGCCGTAAAGGGAATAGGTTCTCCTCTGGTAAGTTTAGGGTTTTTTGCATTTCCTTTAAAAGGTTTCTGTGCCTTGTACCATGTGCAGGGGGGAACTTGTACACTCTGGAGATACTATTAACCCTTTTAAAATACTGAATTGACTAGACAACCATCGCACGAGTGTATTTTTGTCCATGTCCAGTTTTGTCCCACTATTTTGTCCCTGCAATTCCGCTATTGCTCTGCTAGCCATTCATTTTGGAAAGTGGGGGTAGAGGTTGATGACACAGAGACTGTAGGGGAAACAGGAGAGTTTTGTAGGGACAAGAGCCCCTGGGAGGACGAATCCCGGGACAAAGACTGGGAGGTCCGTTCCGGAGAGGAACTCTCAAACTAGACTGAAGAGCGATATGAGGGAGGGGAGGAGGCAACACCAGCCAGCGCAGTATTCTCCCCATTTCCCCATTGGGATCGCCTCTCCGCCCCATCAGGGGTCAGGGGAGCGGGCCACTGCCTATGTTCCACGAATAGATCAATTAGGTCGCCTGATGGGGCCGAAGGTACCGGCGCAGGGGCTGACACCTCTCCTTGAGGCCTCAATGGGAGAAGGAAGGGATTTGGGCCAGCAGCAGTCTGGCCAGAAAGATCTTGGGTGTGAACTAGTTTTTCCTGTGTTTCTTTAAGTTTAAGCTTAAGCTTCTCTTAGGAGTCCTTAAGACTCCTCTTATGAGATTCTTGGCGCCGTTTTCCTATTTCATCATGCCAATCAAAATACGCATCAAACTGCCCCTGAGGCATGGCGTTGGCAAGAAGTGCGCCCCACAGGTGCACAATCATGTTAAGGTTGAAACTCCCTTCCAGGGGGAAATGCAGTTTTGGATCGTCTCTGGTGTACCAGTTCCATTTCTTTAAGTACTTACATGTTGATTGGCCATAGTTTAAATACATATAAGCAGCAGGCGTGCCTTTCGGTGGGACCGGGATGCCCTTTGACCCTCCGGTCCCCATTTTTAATTTACATACTTTCACTCAAGCCTGTCACACAAGGAATGTTGCTATAGATTGCCACGACTATTTACACCTGAACTGGAGTGCTTGGATCCACCAGTAGTTTCATAACTATCTACACCTGTGGGAGGGTGCTTGGATCCGTAAATGGTTTTATGGCTGTCTACACCCCACCCACATCCAGATGCTTGGACCCATCGGTGGAAGGGAAGAGGTTAAGGTAAAGGATAAGAGGGTAGGATCACACACGTCCAGACCCAGACCTAGACAGGCCCCTCGCCGGACATGCCATGCAGAGGGGTCCTAGCCTCAGTTAAGTTCCTCACAAACATTCCAAGGTGTGGTTGTGGGGCTTGCTTTCGAGGCACTCCCAGTCACGAGCTTATTAGCTTTGTAGGAGGCTCGGGGCATCTTCCCACAATCGTCACTCACTCCAGTTTTGCGACCTTTATCCTCACACACACACACAGGCACGCAAGACAGTCGTCAGGGTAGAAGACAGGATCCAGCCAATCACGACCAGATCAAACCTACGGATCGACAGGAGCTGGTCCAAGGCCTACCGAATCACACCCAGTGACTCTCCCCGGGGAACAAAACTGAGATCCAGCTGACCAAAACCTGGTCCAGCTGACCTGGAACTGAGATCCAGCTGACCAAAAGTGGTCCAGCTGACCTGGAAAAATCTGGATAAACAGAACCAAATTAAAGGGTGTCTGGTGTGTCTGATAACAAATAAGTTCAGATCCAGCTTATAAGTGACCCAAACCCTGAGCCTACTGGTCAGTCCTCCACCAATAACCCACAATAGAGATTTCAAAAGGTCTCTTACCTCTCAGATGGGCCCAGGGTTTGGTGGGAGACTGCCTGCGGTCCTCTGGTCTGAGGAAGTCATCTGTGGATCCCGGACGAGCCCCCAAATTGTTGTTGAAAATTGATCACACGGTTGATTTTAGATCAGACAGCCTGAGGCTTCTTTATTTTATACAAGCATATATGCAGGGACAGAGAGCATGGCCCCATGCAAGAGGTAAGCTGCTTTACTTTTTACAAATCTTACCAAGCTTATAAAGGTTAATACCACAAAACGTAGCATGCTGATTACACATATTAATTGCCTTATTGGGATATAATATTAAAAACAAGCAGGCTGACCATTTAATTTTCCCATTTATGGTTTTTCCTGCTGTTGTCAAGTCTGCGGTTTGACTGTTTTAACACTTTTCACTGTGGTCTGGCACAACAGAGACAGCTGTCAGAACTTGGCATGCCTTGGGACCCTTTGTCTTATCACCTAGTTCCCTTCTCCAGCTTCAGTTCCCCTTATCTCGGGCCCTGATCACATTCTCCTGCCCCCACATGCCCTTTGTACAGATAAACAAGCTTAGCTGCTGCTCCATAGCTTTTGCTCATTAGGCCTCAGGCCCAAGAGTGGGTGTTTCCTAATATGGGAAATCCCCAAAGAAGGTAGTGTCCTTTCAAACCAAGCACTATCTGGATCAATCTCTGGGAAGGTGCTTAAGGGGTCTGGTTATATATCCATGCAGTGATAACTGGCCATGTAGTGGCATTCTATGTAGTAGTCTTTCACTCTAGTAATGTGTCCTCAGAAAGAAAATTACCAAAATTGACACAGCGCTGATGGAGGCGGTTGCTGGGCTCAGCTTTGAATATCCTCCTGATCTTGTGCCGGTCCTTGATATGGAGCAGCTGCTGGAGAGAATGAACACTGAAAATATCAGTCTCGAGTTCCAAAGCCTTCCTCAGCCACCAGATTTTGCATTCATCCACTGGAGTCGGGGTACCCATTGTTCTATAGAGCTGCAGATTTGTAGCAAGCCTGCTGCCAGAACATCCTCATAAAGGCTACAGAAGAGAACAGGGCAGTCGCTACCGTTGTATGACCACACACATCTTTCAAGCAGCCTCCAGTCCTGTCTACAAAGCTGCCACCTGATCAGCAATTACTTTGAACAGGTTAATAGTGAGCTGGTGGTAGTTTGCAGCTGCAGGCTGCTTGAAGATAATGGCCAGGGAATTTGTTTAACCTGGATTAACCAGATTAATGTGCACTACTTTCCGTCCAGCCAGATCAGAGCTCAGCTGCAGCAATTCCCAGTGCTGCAACTGCAATTGCAACTGAAGTCAGTGGCACAGCAGTCTCTTGACCATTGTTGAAACTCACCAGATTTCTTTTGCCCAGTCCTCCAATTTGTCTAGGACCCTATCCTATCCTCAGGACCCTATCCTTACAGTAGTATAACAGGTGTGCCATCAATCAAATGTTGGTCCTGCCTCATGATACTTTAAGACTCGTCCACCTGTCACCAGAAGTCCCGCCACTTGGGATATTCCTCCTGGAGTCAAGATGGATATGTGACCAGAAGCAAGGGTAATCATGTGATCCCTCCTAGAACTCACACCACCCTCTACCAATCAGGATTTTGCCCTCCATAGGACCATCATGAGAGGAGATTTGACCAATTGGAGCATGTTCCAGAGTGGGGTGATCTCCAGAAGTGCATTGTATGATCCCTCTTAGAACTCTTCCCACTGTCTCTACCAATCAGGAGGGGTTTCAGCCATTGGGGACCACTCTCAGGAGGAGATTAGACCAATCGAGGGGGGTGGGGATCTGGGGCAGGCTGGCCCATCCAGAAGTTGGTCATGTAACCCCTCAAAGAATTCCTCCTGCTGCCATCTACCAGTTGGGAGGGCTTTTGGCCACAGATGAGCTTCTCAAGAGTGGGTTTGACCAAATGGGGTAGGTTCTGGGGCGGGATGAACCCCTCAGAACGAGGTTGTATAATCCTTCTAAGAACTCCTCGCACTGCCCTCTGCCGATCAGAGTGCAGCACCAACACCCTGTAAGTCCCAGTGCCAGGAAGAAGAGGCCATCTCTTACCAAGAATGCTTATTTTAGAAATCATGGAAATGTTGAGAGGAAACATGGACTCCTTCACAACCCCCATGAGATCTTTGGACTTTGTTTTAGCTTTGAGGGCATTCAACCATCCACAATGAAAGTTCTACATTAGTGACAGTTCCAAGGAGAAGGAGGGAGTGACTGAGGGGGCCCTTTGGCCCAGCTGTTGATGGATATGCCAGTATATGACCCTGAAACCCAGCCACTTGGATACACCACAATGAGGGTTACAGCCTCTTGTTGTCCATCCCAATGGAAGAAGGCAAACTTGACTCATTGAAGTACCTGGCAGACACAGGGAACAGAAGAGACGTCACTCAGGTAAATGAATGATTTAGAAGTAACAGTCGAGGATGGGATGTAATGGCTTAGGTAATGATCCGAGGTTTCATAAACCTAAAAATGAGCAATGGGGGGGCTTACTGTTCTTTCTTTCTAAAAAATCTCTCAACAGCTTGATGATGCCTTTCTAGAGGATCCAGAGATCCTGGAGAGCATTGCATCAAACAGTGAAGATGAACCGGGCCCCCTTTGTTTTTGCTCAGTGCGGATACAAATTGTTGAAGAGGACACCAAGGATGACAGCTATGAGGAGTTTAGGAGGAGGCTTGGCATGAAACTAACTGAGCCAGTGCCAAGTCGTGAGTGTGAAAAAGTCACACGGACTATTGTGCGTGTTGCTATTTATGCTGTCCTTAAACATCGCCTTAGGGAAAAACTTTTTGAAAATTGTGAGATGTGTGCCATAGCTGTGCCAGGCCAGCGGCCCCATGACTGTGTGACTTGGACTTCGTGCTGAACTGTGTTATTAAACACTATTATTGCAATAGGTGATGCTACGCAATGTCTGTGCTTCACTCAAGAACATTTTGCGCAAGGGGTGACCTTGATAAATGCTGTGCAAATCAGTGATGACCCTGACCACATTTTAAAGAAAATGACGAAACCGGAAGATGCCTGCGTACAGCGTTATATTGACCATCTGGTCTTCACTAAATGTTAGAGAACGCTGCTTAAGAAAAAGATTATTTGTAAGAAATCTAAAGGGATTAAATCAGAGAATGGTGAGGGGACAAATGTGATATAACCTGAGAGCTGTAAATAAATAAAGAAATCTATTGAAAAAGGCTTTGTGACTATCTCTGTTTCTGTTAGAAGTTCTCTGTGGCCCACAAGTGAGTTAAAAATTTTCATGGAGCATCTTCATTTGCTTTCAAGCAGCTGTATGTCTATTAAGTAAAAAAAAAAGGAGTTTATGAGAACCTAGCTTTTGTGTAAAAGCAACCCATTTACAGCAAAAAGATGAAATGCATGTTATAGACTCATAGACTCATAGACTCTAGGACTGGAAGGGACCTCGAGAGGTCATCGAGTCCAGTCCCCTGCCCTCATGGCAGGACCAAATACTGTCTAGACCATCCCTAATAGACATTTATCTAACCTATTCTTAAATATCTCTAGAGATGGAGATTCCACAACTTCCCTAGGCAATCTATTCCAGTGTTTAACTACCCCGACAGTTAGGAACTTTTTCCTAATGTCCAGCTTAAATCTCCCTTGCTGCAGTTTAAGCCCATTGCTTCTTGTTCTATCATTGGAGGCTAAGGTGAACAAGTTTTCTCCCTCCTCCTGATGACACCCTTTTAGATACCTGAAAACTGCTATCATGTCCCCTCTCTGTCTTCTCTTTTCCAAACTAAACAAACCCAATTCCAAATGTTGTAGAATCTTGTGGAGGGGGAACCCTAAAAATGTGTTTACAATTAAAAAAAAAGAAACAGGGATGTTTCAGATGTGTCTGAGAACAATAGAGCTGACTCATCCTGTTGAACTGAATGGTTTTATCCACACCCCCAATGAACAGCAAGAGGGCCTGTGATTACCCACCCTTGTTGTCATCAGGGATAATCGTATTAGTGACCAGTAATTAAATTTAATGGGTGTACACCCACAGTAATGCAGGTGGGTGAGGATGGTGAGCTCTGACTAATATGAAATGCAATCAAGGCCTCGCGGAGGGGGAGGGGCAAGTGGGGCAATTTTCCCCAGGCCCTGAGCCCCACAGAGGCCCCCACAAGAATATAGTATTCTATAATATTGCAACTTTTGTTTATGGAAAGCGCCCCCAAAATTGCTTTGCTGGCAGGCCCCTTGAATCCTCTGGGTGACCCTGGACCTCACTACCCTGGAGTATCTTATGGATTTGGTCGGAACCCTCTAGGGTGCCCAGGAGCCACATCCGAGTCCCCTCTGCCACACTGGTGCCTTTGTCCTGCCCTGCTTCTTCTGACTTTTCCAGTCTCTGTTTTTAAAGGGCTGGACCAACACCTCTTCGCTCTATTCCCCCTTCTGAGGAGGTTCCATTCTTTCCATGCCCACCCCTTTGCAGAGACGCTGGATAAACCTGTTTTTATCTAGAATACAGTTACTCCTTTCTTCTGTCCGGTCAAGATCTCATTAGGTGCTGATAGTCTTTAGTGACCAACCTATTTATAGACAGATGCCTCTGCATCAGTCTCCTACTTCTGAGAGCAAGGCACATGAGCGAAGAATACAGGAAAAGTACAAAAACATAAGGATAGAGACTGTTTATACAATTAAATGTCAGTTAATATACCGGACATTTGGTACCATATGGTCTGAATAAGGTAATTATGGTCAGAAAGGTTAATGCAACTTGCAGGCTAATGGACCTAAATTCAACCTTTAAAGATATATTACACAAGTATATAAAGGTTAATTAGGGTCATTCCTTTTAAATAGCTAATATAGCTGTGGTAAATGGACTAGACTTTTGAATTGCAGACCTCTATTGTTAGAGACTTAGAGGCATTACTAACTGCATGTGTTTACTTATATCTTGTTAGATGTTAACCATGTAAACAAATTTCAGAGTCACAGCCATGTTAGTCTGTATCAGCAAAAAGAACGAGGAGACCGTGTGGCACCTTAGAGACAAACAAATTTATTTGGGCACAAGATTTCATGGGCTAGAACCCGCTCCATCAGATGCATGGAGTGGAAAATACAGTAGCAGGTATATAAACAGAGTACATGAAAACATGGGAGTTGCCTGACTAAATGTGTGTGGGGTCAGACTAATGAGACAATTCAATTAACAGTAGAATACCAAGGGAGGAAAAATCACCTTTGTAGTGGTAATCAGGGTGGCCCATTTCAAACAGTTGACAAGAAGGTGTGAGTAACAGAAGGGGGAAATTAGTATGGTAACATTAGGTTTTGTAATGACTCATCCACTCCCAATCTTTATTCAGGCCTAATTTGATGGTGTCCAGTTTGCAAATTAATTCCAGTTCTGCAGTTTCACACTGGAGTTTGTTTTTGAAGCTTTTTTGTTGAAGAATTGCCACTTGTAAGTCTGTTATTTAGTGACCAGAGAGGTTGATGCTACTGTATTTTCCACTCCGTATATCTGATGAAGTGGGTTTTAGCCCACAAGTGCTTATGCCCAAATAAATTTGTTAGTCTCTAAGGTGCCTCAACTCTTCATTGTTTTTATGTAAACAAATGGTTCCTATCTGTTGCTATATCTGTTGATTCAAAGATCAAAAGGGCGTATTAATATTTAAATGAAACTTGGGTATAATAATTTCATTGTCTTGACTTCTTTTTGAAGTATGTAGTATACTGCCTATGAAGCATTTAATGGATAATTACCTTATGCTGATTAATGGAAACTGTTACAGGTAATTCTACTTCAAAGCAATTATTCTTCACTATAATAGCCTGCCAGTGGTCTATAAAATAATGCTTGGGCCTGATCCTGTCATCTCAAATGCACTTAAGTTTCATCAGGGAAAGCTCGACCCCACTAACACAGGTCACTACTTCCATTCTGGATGACCCTGATATTGTATTTTGGACTGCAAACTATGGGCTAATTCTGAAAGAACTCTTTTCAATGATAAATCTCATAATCACTGCCATGAAACTGGCTTAAGAATGCTATTCATGTCTGTATGTATAATGATCTTCTAACCATCAATAAAGATTGGCTGCAAGCATGTAGTTGTATTTGGTAAGATCTGAAATATTTATTCACTTGGAAGGTAATGTGTGTGATTCTTTGCAATTGGTAGATGAACAAGATTGTCAGTAATCCTCATTATATTTTACTTGGCTGCCTGAGAGGAAGCCCAAGACTGGGTTACTTTAAGGGATCTGGCAGTGTCTGGTTACTGTAGGTCTTAGGGAGGTGTTAGGTCATTAACCAGGGCTGCCTCGTCCCCGCAGGCAGGCTCTTTGTCATGCTTCAGCAGCTCCTTTCCAAGCCCTGGAGCAGAGGGAGCCCAGATGGTGTGGGTGGAGATTGCGTTGTGATGTGCCCAGCGGTGAAGCCTGGAAGCTGTTGGAAATGCTGTACCCCCTAACTATTCAACTGGTCACTCTATCTTCCCCTGCTCTGCTGGTGACACACAGCCAGCCCCTCCAGGCACTGTTACCACCCAACACAACAGCAGGTGGAGCCACACACCCAACTGAGTTACCTGAGCGCTTTCCTAAGCTACTCATGCACCAAGAATGGGGGCCCCAACCAATTTCCCAGCTCCACTGCCTTTCAACCCTACAGGAGTATAAACCCAGAATTATACCGTCTTGTCCTGCACAGGGATAGGGAAGGATGCACACTCATTAAACAATCTGCTCCACCCTCTAAGTGGGGAAGATATGAACCAGTCTTTGCTAACAGAGCTAGGATGCCCAAACATTTCACTCAAAACCACACTGGTTAAGATAACACATAAAACAGGGTTATTAACAATGGCAGGATGGATTTTAAGAGATTATAAGTGATAAGAAACAGATCAGTTACCTAGGAAATCAAACAAGTCACAATCTAAGACTTGTGTAACCTAAATAGGATTTGAATCAGTAACATCTCACACCCTGACTGATGATAAAGGCAGGCTTACAGATTCTTGAGGCACAGGCTGCATCTGCTTTGCAGCTTGGATTTCTCTCCCCCATTCCAAGTCCTTTGTCTTCCAGAGGTTCTTACAGGTATTGAGTTGTGGGGGAGAGAAGACAAGAGATGGTTTCACTCTGCACCTTATATAGTCTTTTTCTTGCTTGCTGGAAAGTTTATGCATGTGACGTGAGGGGTCCATGCCCTGCTGGCCAAACACTCTCCATTGTCTCCATGCTTTATATACAGTCACTTATACAGAGTTAGTGGATTCGTCCCTGGAGGGGTGTTGACAACAGTAGTTAACACTGTCTGGCTTTTTCTACTCTTGTACCTGAAAGGTTGGATGTGGGTGTTCCCAGCCTCACATAATATTTTAGTAACTTACATATAGCCAAGATTCCATAACTTCACATACAATGAAAGCACATACAACCCAATGAGGTATTCATATTTAGGAGATCAAGACTTTGAGCATGATACTTCACAAGACATACTTTGTACAAAACATACCATAATTACATCACCCTGATAAATGACAGATGCTCTGAGGTGTAGAGATGATCCGATGAGTGACAAGGGAAGGGGAGGAGAGTAACAAGTGACGGGGTGGGGACTGGAGCAGAAGAGGCAGAGCTGGAGAAGGGCCTTGGAGGAAGAGGTGAGGAAAGGTGGTGGGGCTTCAGGCATCCAGTTACCAGCAATTAGAAAAGTGGTCATTTGTACATAGATGAAGTCCCCAATTTGTCACGCTGACAGAATAGGGTAAGGTCAGGAAAGGATTTAATCTCTCTTTGATTGTCCAGCAACAAGTGATTCAGGGAAGAGGGTCCAGCACCATTTCACTAGCCAGCTCTGCATGGAGTTTGGTGTGAGAGCCAGAGCACAAGGAGAAAATTTAGGTCCCTTTATGAGAAAAGAGCTGGAGTAGCCTGTTCCGGATCTGTTTGGTCCTCACCCCATAGATGATGGGGTTCAGCATGGGTGGCACCAGGAGATACACATTGGCAATGAGAACATGGAAATTCAGGGCCACATTCTGGACATGCTGGTACATGAGGGAGGAGAAGAGACCTGGCATGTAAAAGGCTGAGATGGCACAGAGGTGTGATACACATGTTCCAAAAGTCTTCAGCCTGGCATCTTTTGTGGGGATCCTGAAGATGGCCCTGAGGATCTATGTATATGACACTGATAAAAAACATATCAAGAGCAAGCACACAGAATAGCACAAAGACGCCATAGTAATTACTGATGTGGGTGTCGGCACAGGTCAGCTTCACCGCAGCCAAGTGCTCACAGTGTGTATGGGAGATGATGTTGTTCCTGCAATATGGCCACTGTCTCGCGAGGAGAATATAGGGCAATATGAGCATCCCACCAAGCAGGACCACGGTCAGGCCAATCTTGGCCACCACACGGTTTGTCAGGATGCTGGAATGTCTCAGGGGGTTGCAAATGGCCACGTAGCGATCAAAAGCCATGGCCACTGAGATCCCAGACTCCATCATGAAGAAGCAGTGAATGAAGTACATCTGGGTGAGACAGGAACTGAAATCGATCTCCCTGGAATTGAACCAGAAGATGTTCAGTGTTTTGGGCAGGATGGATGTAGGCAGGACCAGATCAGTGACAACCAGCATGCAGAGGAAATAGTACATGGGGCCATGGAGGCTCAGCTCCTTCTTCACTATGATCAGGATGGTGAAGTTCCCCAAGACGGCTATGATGTACATGGCACAGACAGGGATGGAGATCCAGATGTGGGCAGCCTCCAGGCCAGGAGTACCCAGCAGGATGAAGGTGGAGGGGTTGGTGAAGTCAGTTTTGTTGGAATCTGACATGAAGTAGGGGAGAAGGTGTCCAACTTGAAGTCTGAACAGTGTCTCCTGCATATACCGTATGTTTCCCTGACTTTTTGTACGTGCCCAGTGTCTAGGGTGATCACAGTTCAAATTCCTGGATGGAGAGACAATGTTAATGTGAGACACTACATGCACTACTGGAAGATGTTATCCTGGGTGACACAAATTGGTTGCTCTTCACACACTCAAAAATGGCATTTTCATTATTCAGAGAAATGAATAATGAACAACTGACCCTAAAAATGCCAATTACATATTTGTGCTTCAAATATTCCTACACATTATCATGTGGGAAACCTTAATAGGCATCAGCAAAAAACACCAGTGTTGATACTGGTTATCCAGAACTGTTTCTTAATGCAATGAATGTCAACCTAGAGTGTCCATGCTGTAGGGAGCTTCCCATTCACCTAGTTGCTCAAAATCTGACAGTGGGAAAAAACCTCTGCCAAACTTTGCCAAGACACGTGTCAGGGGAAACATCCCAATATACCTGAAGGAAAAGACCTGGGTGCCATTGATAGACGCTCCATGGAAACACCTAATGATTGTCAGCAGTGGCCAGAACAAAGACAGTATTCATATGCCTCAGAAATGAAATGGAGAATACCCTGCCCTGGACATGCACTTGGGTTTGGTCACCCGGTCGCTATATCCTTTATAGATATAGGATATTCGGAGGCTATGAGAATGGATAAACTAGGAATAGTTTCCAACCAGTAATATGTAAAACACATAGTGTTTCAAACATCGAATTCCCCCAAACTAGGATAAGTATCACCAAAATTGATTGGGAGGAAAAATTTAGAGAGAAAAAGTTGTAGCCACAACCCAAGAGTCTAGTGAGGACCCCGAGAATTATTGAAGCCAGTGAGGCCTGATGCAGCTAATGGCCAGCTTAACGCCGTTGGGCAACGCCACAGCAGTGGATACAGGGGCATTCAGCGTAAAATCCTTAAAAGACAGTGCTTCTTCCCTAACCCCCTACTACTCCAAGAGTCTTAAAATTTGGCAAAAGGTCTCCCAGCTACCCTAGGGAACTAAGAGTTTTGGTCCAATAAATAACTGCCCATTTGGGACCCCAGCCCACTATATACAAAAGAGCTGCCTATGTAACTGCATTAGAATCAGCAGTTATACACACCAATGAGAGCGGCACAAAGGGACCCTGGGGAGGATACACTAGATGCCGCTCCCCTGGAGAACAGTGAAATGGGGTCCCTACATTAGAACTAGTCAGGGAAGCCAGGAGGTTGCAAACTCCACCGAAAGAGGTGGCTAGCGTAATTCCTAGTGCCCCACCCTCTTCTTCTTTACTGCAATGCTTCCCATACTCACTCCCTTTTCTGGGGAAAAAATAAAGGGGCCTGGTGAATGTGGAACCCCCACCACCAGTAGGACCACTGAGATGGAGGTTCATAGGCAAGGGCTCCTGAGATCCCAGGGGACGACCATGTCTGTATGTTCAGGAGGGTGAATATACCCTTACACTAGCTTTAATAGATACAGCAGCCACTGTATCCTTAATCAAAACAACCCCAAAGGCAGAAAAAGATTTAAACAGATAATTTTAAAATCCTTTAAAGGGAAACGTAGTCTCGGGTGAGAATGGACCGAAGTCCTCTTTTAAGTGCAAGGTTTGAGATATTAGGGGATTTATTCCAAACTCCTGATATTGTTAAAAATTATTCTGGGATCCAACTGGCTCTTCAAAAACAATATGGCAATGCTGAAAACTGCTAAAAAAAGGACAAAATGGAAATGGGGAAAAGAGCAGGACCCTGCTTTAACCCTGCTAAAACAGAAGGCTCTCACAGCTCCAGCCCTGTGTTTCCCTGATGAATCACAGCCTTTTGTTATTAGTTTGGCAGCTAATGATATGGCCTTGGATGCTATATGAGCAAAAATAAATTTTGATCCCTGTGAACGTAAGTTTCTAGCAGCTGTCTGGGCAGTACAATCCTTTAAGCCACTCACAGGAATGACCCCTACTACTATCCAAAGCACCCACATTCCCCTCAAGTACATTTTATCTGGAAGATTAATGTGAGGTGAAGTCTCAAACAAAAAATAGACACTTATTTTAGTTAACTGGGCAGTGATCAAAAAACATTGTCCAAGCCGGATAAAAAACAAAAAGAAAAAAGTATGCTAACACATGCCCTAATTAAAAAAAGGAACTGACATAAATGTCCAGACATCACTCTGGAGTAAAGAATTGCCTTGGTCGAGGCACCCCCACTGAAAAAATTAGATATCGTGGGCCAAAAAAGCACATCTGGTTTACTGACAGAGTGCAATGGTAGTAAAAGAGAAAAGCCGAGTAAATATATGGCCATTAACTTAGAAAAGGAAGTTATTCAGGACAGTTAGACCATGGATCAGCTCAGCATGCTGAGCTCCATGTAATTTATCAGGTTTTAAGGCAATATAAAAATTATCCACGGCCCGTGTATATTTTTGCTGACAGTGAATATTGTGTAAAGGGGATATGGTTTTAAATACATAGAATCATATAATATCAGGGTTAGAAGGGACCTCAAGAGGTATCTAGTCCAACCTCCTGCTCAAAGCAGGACCAATTCCTAACTAAATCATCCCAGACAGGGCTTTGTCAAGCCTGACCTTAAAAACCTCTAAGGAAGGAGATTCCACCACCTCCCTAGGTAACCCATTGCTGTGCTTCAACACCCACCTAGTAAAAAAGTTTTTCCTAATATCCAGCCTAAACCTCCTCCACTACAACTTGAGACCATTACTCCTTATTCTGTCATCTGCCACCACTGAGAACAGTCTAGATCCATCCTCTTTGGAACCCCCTTTCAGGTAGTTGAAAGT
This sequence comes from Gopherus flavomarginatus, assembly GCF_025201925.1. Taxonomy (NCBI): domain Eukaryota; kingdom Metazoa; phylum Chordata; order Testudines; family Testudinidae; genus Gopherus; species Gopherus flavomarginatus. The sequence continues at coordinate 376,599,804 of NC_066617.1, forward strand.
GGCTAACAAATCCCCCTTCATTCTTCTCTTCTGCAGACTAAACAATCCCATTTTCCTCAGCCTCTCCTCAGAAGTCATGTGCTCCAGCCTCCTTATCATTTTTGTTGCCCTCTGCTGGATTCTTTCCAATTTTTCCACATCCTTCTTGTAGTGGGGGGCCCAAAACTGGACACAGTACTCCAGATGAGGCCTCACCAATGCTAAATAGAAGGGAATGATCACGTCCCTCGATCTGCTGGCAATGCTCCTACTTATACAGCCCAAAATGCCATTAACCTTCTTGGAAACAAGAGCACACTGTTGACTCATATCCAGCTTCTCATCCACTGTAACCACTAGGTCCTTTTCTGCAGAACATGATTGGTATAGAAACGAGTGGAAAGCAGCAGATGAAAAGGATATTGCATATTCAAATAAATGGAAATGGATTTACCAGTGGGTAACAAAAAACCCTAAACAGTTAAAGGTGCAACATGTAAAGGCACACAGTAAAGAAACCGCTATGGAGGCTGGCATAAATATAAAGGGAAGGGTAACTACCTTTCTGTATACAGTACTATAAATTCCCTCGTGGCCAGAGGCACAAAATCCTTTTACCTTTGCCTGTTCTTTGTCTGTCTGTTCTGTGTGCTTGCAGGATACAGATCAAGAAGGCAAGCAATCCAACTCCATTAGAATTAGTAAGTAATAATAAGGAAATGTGTTAGCTTACTTTTATTTGGCTTGCGATTTTCCTTGTCTAGAGGAAGGTTTTGTCTCTGTGTTTGTAACCTTAAAGTTTTGCCTAGAGGGAAGATCCTCTATGTTCTTGAGTCTTTTGTTATTCTGTAAAGTACTTACCATCCCAATTTTACAGAGGTAATTCTTTTACCTTTTCTTTAATTAAAATTCTTCTTTTAAGAACCTGATTGATATTTCATTGTTTTAAGATCCAAGGGTTTGTGTCTGTGTTCACCTGTACCAATTGCTGAGGATGTATTCTCAAGTATCCCCAGGAAAGGGGCTTGTAACCGGGCGTGACTCACCCCCGCGACACCTCCTACTGGTCATCCTGGGAATTAGCTCAAATTCCAGCTCAGAGCACCCTCTGCAGGACGGTGATCCGCCTTTCGGCTACTGGCCCTGTGTCCCTCCCTGGACCCCGGTGCCCCTTTTATGTGGGGTTCTTCCCCTTGGCTGTAACCCCTTCCTCTTTCTTAGGGGTTTCCCCTCCCTGGGAACCCCCCCACCCTTTATCCCCACTTTGCCTCAGTGTCTTGGCAACTGCCCAGTCATTAGCTAGCCCCACGCCCTGGGGCAGACTGCAGTATTAGCCTCTCATCATCGGCAAAGGGGGTTGGACCTGCTGCCTTGGCCTACCCTTGGGTTGCACCCTGCAACCCCCAGTATCTCTTAGCCTTCTGCTAGGCTGCAGCCTGGGGCTTTCCAGGCAGGAGCTCCCCAGCCCCTCTGCCTTTCCCCAGCCCTGCTTCACACTACGTACCTTATTTGGTTCCCTGCAGCCAGGCCCTTCTCTCTCTGAACGCAGAGAGAGACTATCTGGGCTCCTGGCTTCTCTGCCCTATAAGGGCCTGTGGCTCAGTTTGGGGCGTGGCCCCAGCTGCTGCCACTTCCCCAATCAGCCCAGCCTAAAGGCTGCTTTCTGCGGCCCCAGCCCTTTATCCAGGGCTTTTTTAACCCCTTCAGGGCCAGAGCAGAGATCCACTCTGCTACAGGGCTGTAGAGGTTTGGGGGATTATTCTCAAGCCTGCCGAGGAAAAGGGGTGCTGGGGCTTAGGGGGATATTTGGGGGAAGCAGGAATCCAAGTGGCCCTCCTTAAATGTTTGTTTAAATCACTTGGTGGTGGCAGCATTACTTAATCCAAGGTACAAGGAAGGATTTGAGCCTTGGGGATTTTTTAACTTAAGATGGTAGAATTAAGTTTAGGGTGTCTTTCATACAGGTCCCTGCATCTCTACCCTAGAGTTCAGAGTGGGGAGGGAACCCTGCCAGAGTCCACATCAATAATCAGGTAAATACAATAGCTGGACAGCGTGACATAGCAGTTGTAACCAAAAGTAAAAGAAGAAATGTCTGTGCTGACTCATCTGAGTCTACAGATGGCACTACAGAGTGCCCTAACCAAGTTCCAAAAAAAATAAAAAAAACAGAAGTTACTTAATGTAGCCCATCAGTTTATGCATAAAAAAGTAAAAGGGACTTTAAGAAGGCTAAAACAAGTAGCAGAATGGGAGTGTATGAAAAATTATGTTAAAACGTGTGTGAAATTGCGTGCGGTGCGCTCAGGACAAGACTCGTCCTCCGCACTGGCAACCCATGATGCACCGATGAAGGCTTGGGCCGTGGCCCAGGGTTCAAATTAATTTTATTGACAAATTGCCAAGGACTAAGGAAGGATTTCAGTATTTATGGGTAACAAGTAATTCCTTTTCAGGATGAGTAGAGGAATTTCCTACTAAAAATAATAGCATCAGGGTAGTGGCCAAAAAAGATTTTTAATAAGGTGGTATGTAAATATGGCACCCCTGAAATAATAAATTCTAAGAATCATAGAATCATAGAATATCAGGATTGGAAGGGACCTCAGGAGGTCATCTAGTCCAACCCCCTGCTCAATGGGGGAGCGTTTGTAGGAAAAATCTTTACAACAATAATACAAGCCTTGGGAATTAAACAAAAGCTCCATATACAATACCAGCCTCAATCCTCAGGCCAAGTAGATCCCATGAACTGCACTGTTAAAGAAGTGCTCCAGAAGGTAGTAAATCCCACAGGAAAAGACTGGCTGGATAAACTGCCTCTAATTTTGGCTGCCATCCTCAGCAGTAATAAACTAAGGACAAAAATTCAACCCTTCCAAATCCTGTATGGCCTTCCAAAGTGCCGAACAATTAATCCTAGTTACCTGGTACAGGGTCAAGAAGAGACCTCTAATATAACCTGACATGTTTATTTTCAATGGCTTACAGTTACAAAAAAATAACCACCCTCCAGTATAGGATTATTCAGGCCATCAAACACGTGAATAATCAAATAACAAAATAAAAGCCCACAAAGGCAGCCCTGTGGAAAACAGGGAACCAAATCATGTACCTTAAAATGGGGAAAAGGGGTCACTCACTGAAATCAAAATAAATAGGCCCTTACTCCATACTGGACCGCCTTAGCCCATTCATATTAAAAAAAGATGAAAAGTTAAAATGGGTCCGTGTTTCACAAATTAAACTGTTTACATAAATAACAATGTTTAAATTCTTTTCAGAAAAGGACATCCTGTAACCTGAACACAAGGCGCTGCTTAACCACCACAATTTTAATCCACAGAAGATGAGACTCCAGTGTCAGGCCTGGTTTTACCTGCTTCTGGGAACTTTTAGCGCTTAGATAATTAGAGCAATCACACAAAAAATGCAGCCCTCCTTATAAGCCAATATTTAAATAAAAATTCACTCCCCACCAACTAATCATGGATTCCTACCTATAATCCAGTAATCCTCATGGAATGGTATAAGAAAAACAGTAGGAACAGTGATTGTGGAATACTGTCCACTACCCCGTAGTGAATTGAGCATATGGTTCCCGGACACACGTACCGAAACCTGGACCAAAAACTATACATTTGAATGAGGTATCCCAATTAAAATAAAGAAACCAAAATTATTTGTAACTCAAAGTGATCCAGTAAAAGTCTTGTTAAACCCACTATTAGTAAAAATAAAAATTTGTATGGATTGACCTCAATTCAACATATCTAAATTGGAACCCAAATGTTTACCCTACTTGCTTCCTATTATAACAGCCTGGATAAAAACACATCAACACCTCAATGGCGGAGCAAAACAAGATGTAGTAGACAACATATTAGAAAAAGTTAAATTTGAAGCAGATATTATAAACACTATAAACTCGAAGGAAATTAAAAATAAGTTAAGTTTCTTGTCACAACTGCAAGATAGCCTCATTCACAAACACACCGATGATACTGTGAATTTGGTACAGATAGGTCTGGAAAACATAAAAGCAACACAAAATATGTGGTGGTGGCTAAACACCACCTCCATTCTGCTGTATAAACAACAAATAAAATTAGGAAATAAAACTGCCTTGGCCATGGAATGCACTGAGATGCAAATTTAGCATCACTGAAACACAAAATGTTTTGGGTAATATCTGGAAATTTTCACATATTAACATATCTTTTAAAACAATAGAAGAGGTCCGTGTTTGACACCTACAAATATATGTGAATGCAATATGTTTCCAGCATGGTTAAACCCGATTTGTTATTAGGTGAAATTATTGTTAAAATTGCTCACCAACAGTCTGTGGAGACAAACATATGAAAAGTGAGCCCTCTCCCCAAATTGACCATGGGATCCTTTTGGCTACCCTGGGTTATGACTCAGTGGGCTGGAAAAGAGGAAAAAAGATTGGACATCTAAGAGTATACAGAGTGGAGCCCTCAGAAATAGGTGTGCTTATCCCTAGCTGTCACCACAAAACAATGCAGCAAGTGCACATCACTAAAAATATGTGTATGGAACAAACTAGAAATTGTGACATGTTTTGTACAGCGGACAATATGTATGTGTTACAGCCTGGAAAACAGTATTATCGGAGGATGCAAGTATTAGCCAACCCCTAGTGGCTAAATGTGAATGTAATGCCCGTGTATTGTATACTAGCAATCACACATACTATTTACCTAAAATAAAAGAAGCACAGAGCACTATAACCGCTACTCCGGTTAATTTCTCTATTATTCTTGGCCTGGATGGGTGCAATCTAACTGATCACTTATTGTAAAAAAACAAAGGTAACTCAGTTTTTACAACAGACACAAAGAAATATAGAAAAGTGTGTCATTCAAATAATACATGCAAATGGAGACATGCTAAAAGAACTAAAAAAGAACTAAAAGACTATCATTGGTACGATGTTTTTATAGGCATATTGTATATTATGTTTCACCCATTAGAAGTTGAGTAAGTATTGTCCTGTGATTGCTTGCTAGGACTGTGCTGTATGTGCTGGTGGACAAAAAAAAAAAAAGTTTGTTAAATTACAACCACAAGCTCAAATTGTCCCTCAGTATATTGCTATGAAACCATTGGTATAAAATATGACCCGCTCAAGAATTATTCTCGAGAGGTCAAAAAGGGGACATGTAGTAGTAGGATTTTATGTTTGTATTTAAAATAAAGAATACAAAATAACAGTGTAGTATATATTAAATAGTTTGGTATATAATTTAATCATATCCTGTCAGCCACCTTTTTTGAATGGCAGAAAGGAATGGCCTCTGGGCCACTGGTAAAAATACATCAGCCAGAATCTGTGTCTGGACTGATTTCAAGGCAGTAACAGACCTTTGAGGTTCACCAATTTGTTGTAGGGTTTAGAATTTTAAAATAAGTAAAAGAATGCCATGATTGTTTTCTTTTTGCACTGCAACGTAATGTTCCTTTTCAAAACTAATTTTGTTTTGCGTATAAATAAGAAATGTCTATGTTAAAAGATAAGTGTCTATGTTAAAACATCTCTGAACCTGATGTTCTAGGGAGGAACCAGAAACAGACTCAAGGGCACCAGAAGGCTGCAACGCATCCCTGTTAAAATGTCAAAAAAGGGTAAATTAACAACTCTAAAAATAAGACAGGCATCTATCAATAAAAACAAGATAGTGGTGATCAAAACCAGCATGAAATATGAGATGAACAATTAAAAAAACCAAGCTCTCATCAAACAACAATTAATTACAGCATGATGGTTCAAAACTCATTGGCCCCGACGAACAAAACTCACTATATAAACAGGGGGCCTTGCCATAAAACTTTGGATTGGTCCTGCCAAGACTTCCCCGGAGCATCATGCTGCAATCGACGGAACTCGGCTCCTCCCTACCAGTGATCAAACTATCTGGCCACTAGATTGAGCTGGACTCTGGAGTGGTAACTATAACATCAACTGGCGGAACAGTGTGTGTGTGTGGTGTAATTAAATGCATATGCTAATTGTTGTATCTTCAATAAATGTGGTTTATTGCCTTTCCTCCTAAAAAGGATCCCGTGTAATTCTTATGAGCATAAAACTCATACTTTGTAGCATGATCCCTGGAATGTTTCATGTTTGTGCAGAGCAGAAAGGAACTGTCCTGTATCTCATCATGCACATATTGCACTGGCTTTGTGGAGCAGGTGAGCTCCTCAGCAAGAGATGGTACCTGAGAATTCTGAGATTGCAGTGTATCCCCCTCAGGTAGCCGTGTTCCACACCTGTCTCACACCAGCATCTGCAGCAGGATCCCACACTGAGAGCTGACATAGGGCTGTGCACTGTTCATAATATAGCTCTGTGCAATCCCAGGGGGGTTCGCTCAGCTTCTAGGGGAGAAGCAGCATCTGGATATAAACAGGCTGGAGACAAGTGTGTCTGCACTTCAGTGCAATTTATCTACATTCAAACTCAAACAGCAATTAAGGGACTTTCATTAAGGGAAATGAGAACTCTTGGACTTTGTGCTGTGTCAGACAGGAAATGGAATTGTTCTGTGCATTTGTGTATATTTAAAAATTATAGTTGATTAGGAAGAAAACTTGAGATAATGCCAAGATCTCTGTAGGGTTTGACACCCTGTAAATGCCCAGGATGGCTTGGGAAATAGCAGTCAGACAGTTCTGGAGACAGATGACGGAGGAGAGATACGAGCACTCTTGTTAGGTATACAAGGCTGTCACTAAGGAATCAGAGATCAATAATTGTGAACTCCAGGACTCCATTTCCACTTCCACTCAGAAACTAGCCAATGCACCACAGTCACCAGGGTCACTTTATTGGAACAGAGTGAGTAAAAGTGACACCAACAGAATGTTCCTGTGCGTGCAGTGCAGCCCGAGGCCTGTCTTGGGGACAGAGGCCTCCCCCTCCCCCTAAGCTGCTGTGCTACAGGCAGGATGGAGTCTGGATTAGTGTTTGAAATTGATTTGCTCTCTCTATATTGGTTCATTTTCTCTCAGTGTCTCCAATTTGGAACTGAAATCTAATGTTCCAGTCTGAGTCAGACTTGTCAGGATAGTTCCATCACTGAACTCTCGGCCTTCTCCTCTGGCTAATTGGGGGTATTTCTCCTGTGAGGAGCAGTTGGGTTTTTAAGCACTGGAAGGAAACTGAGAGATTTCTCCTGTCTGATCTCAACAGGGGTGCAGTGTCCACCTGTAGCAAGTTACTAACTCTCTGTTGCTGGCCAGCATGGCTTGACTTTTGTCTCTAGCTAAAGGTAAAGGGGAGGGTGGGCGCACTAGGCCTTGATTTGCCTGGATTATTGTGCTGATTTAGAGCGGAAATGCACAGCCCTTTCCTGTCCCGGACTTTTAAAAGCAGAGCTCATCTTCAGAGGATGGAGTCTGGGGCTGGCATGAACAAGTCATCCTGGAGATGGAATACTGTGGGAGACCCTTTAAAAATTAAAGTCCCATGATGCACACCAAAGCTACCCTGCAAAAGCATCAATAACTGAATGCTCTGTAGCCCTATAAGGCAACAGTGCACATAGACAATGATAAACAACAAAAAAGTGCAGCACCTCCCCAGAAGAAGGATCAGAGGGGAGAGCTGACACAGAGACTGGACAAATCAGGAGAAGCTGAGGCAGGAGAGAGGCACAAGGGCAGCAGAGGAGACTCTTGGGTTGTGGATCTATGGCTGAAACAGAGAGACACACTCCAGATGCAGGAGAAGCCATGAATTGCAGGAGAGACAAAGTTTGCTCCAGGGAGGTGTAGACAAAATAATGGCTATTGGAAAACATATAAAATGATGGGGTCTAAATTAACTGATACCAGTCAAAAAAAATCTTGGTGTCATTGTGGATAGTTTCTGAAAACATCCACTCAATGTGCAGCAGGGAATCAGATAGAAACGGAGAGAGAATAACAGTGAAAATATCGTATTGCCTCTATATAAATCTATGGTATGCCCACACCTAAAATACTGCCAGAAGATCTGATCACCTCATCTCAAAAAGATACACTGGAATGGAAAAAGTTATGAAAGATGAGAACCAGAAAGATTAGAGGTATGGAACATCTTCCATATGAGGATGGGTTAATAAAACTGTTTTTTTTCAACTTGGGAAAGAGATGACTAAGGAGGGGGGAGGGATATGAGAGAGTTCTATATAATCATGAATGATGTGAAGAACGTAAATAAGGAAGTGTTATTTACTCCTTCTCATAACACAAAAGCTAGGAGGTCACCCAATGGAATTAACCGGCAGTGGTTTAAAACAAACAAAATGAAGTATTTCTTTACACAACACACAGTCAATCTATGGCACTTTTCACCAGAGGATGTTGTGTAGGCCAATACTATTATGGCTTTAAAAAAGAACTATATACATTCATAGGGCATACGTCCATCAATGACTATTAGCCAGGAAGGGTTAGGATGGTGTCTTTAGCCTCGGTTTGCTGGAAGTTGGGAAAGGGTTATGTGGAATGGATCATTGATGATTTCCTGTTCTGTTCATTCGCTCTGAAGCATTAGACATTGGCCACTGTTGGAAGACAGGATACTGGGCTAGATGGACCTTTGGAATGTCCCAGCATGGGCCATTCCTATGTCCACTGAGGCAGGAATTGGTGTGTAGATGTTGTGTTGTGTTTACCTGGATCTAGGTATCTCTTCTGCTGTCTAAAGTAGGAGAATTGTTTTAGCAACCTATGAATGGAGTTCCAGAGGTGCCAACTCTCAGATTGCTCAATTAGGGCAAACTGCAGAGAATGGGGCTTACCATCCACAAAACGGGTTGTTATTCTAATACAGTACTTGGATTTGCCAAGGCAGCAACAAAACAGCTTTCACAATGTTTTACTGCTTACACAGTAGCCAACATACAGTTCCCATACACCAACCTGGCCTTCTGTTTCCACCCAAATAGCCAAACCTGGTATGATGATGATCATTGAAAATCTTGTTTATCATATAAAACGGTTCTAACAATGCCAAAGTATTGGACAAATCACCTCCCAAGTGAACGAATATTTCAGATCTTATCCAAATACTCACTTACTCACTTAGAGCCAATTTTTATTAACTAAACAAGATTTATTTTAAAAGAGAGAGTATTTGTTAAAAGATAATTATACACAGAAATATGATTAGAGTTTTTAAGTCATTTTTATAGTAGAGAAGGCTGGCTTCACAATTGGATAGAGTTCTTTCAGAATTAATCACAACATTAGAGTCCAATATCGAAACATTCACTATCAGGGCGTTCCAGGGTGTAACTGGTGACCAGAGATCTGCGACTCCAGCTTCCTCTGATGAAGCTTAAGCAGATCTGAGATAAAAAGGATCAGGTTCCAAGATCCTTTTATGCAGTTTCTGGGCCACAGAGTCCTTGTGTGAATAATAGGCTTTTGAAGTAACCTTCTCTGATGTTATTAACATGAATTGTGACTGTATAGATCATTGTTGCAACCAAGGTCCTATAGTTACACCAAATCTTGTACAAAGATGGTCAAGTAAAGTGTCTAGGAAAAGCTTATGATTCACGGGTTATACTTATGCTATTGGTATGCAGGTATCATTTTTATATGTGAATTTATGAGCATTGGCTCTATGCTTGCATTTGAAGTGTTTGCTGTGGGAAACACATAAGGGAGGTTTGGCCAACATATTATTGTGGCAGGTTGAGTAACAGCAAATCCCTCAAGACTGCCACTAGATGTGCTGGAATACCATTGAGAACAATCCTCTCTGCTAGAAAAGTCTTCCCTCCACTCCAATCTTGCTGAGCTAGATACTCTAGTTAGCTCCAGCACTGACCAAGAGGTTGGGCCATGCCCCACACCACCCCAGTTCACAAAAAGTAAGATTCGCTGAGCCCAGGCACTTCTCAGTTAATAGGGACTTTCCCAGCACCCAGTCAGTCTTCGTGGGAGCCTAACCACCAAATAAATTGGTTTCACTTTGTATAAAACTTATACAGACAAAACTCATAAATTGTCCGCCCTCTCTAACACTGATAGATATATACAACTGTTTGTTCCCCTAGGTGTAAATCATTTGTTCTGTGTTAATTAATAAACAAAAGTGATTTTATTAAGTACAAAAAGTAGGATTTAAGTGGTTTCAAGTAATAACAGACTGAACAAAGTACATCACCAAGTAAAATAAAGCAAAAACACACAAGTCTAAGCCCAGTACATTAAGAAACTGAATACAGGTAAGGCTTATGCTCAGAGATGTTCCAATAAGCTTCTTTCACAGACTAGACTCCTTCTTAGTCTTGGCTCAATCCTTTCCCCTGGTACAGTTCTTGTTAGTTCCAGCTCAGGTGGTAACTAGGGAATTTCTCATTACTGCAGCCCACTTTATTTTTCCAACTTCTTTTATAGCTTTAGCACAAGGCAGGAATCCTTTGTCTATGTCTGGTTCTCCCACTTCATTCTAAATGGAAAAGCACCAGGTTAAAGTTGGATTCCAGTTTAGGTGACATTATCACATGGCTTGTGAGATTTCATTACCCACTCACTGGCACACACTTATACAGGAAGTGTTACAAGTAAAGAGAGCCATTTACCACCAATTGTCCTGGTTAATGGGAGCCATCAAGATTCCAAACCACCATTAATGGTCCACACTTTGCATAATTACAGTAGGACTTTCAGAGTTATATTTCATATTCCTAGTTTCAGATACAAGAAAAATACATTCATACAAAATAAAGTGAGCACAATCAGTAGATTATACACTTGACAATGATACCTTACAAGAGAACTTTTGCATAAAGCATATTCCAGTTACATCATATTCACACTTAAAAATATCTTTTTATAAACAATTGTGAAGAGACTATTCAAGTAATTAGAAGTACTTGATTGACAATGGACCTTGGGAGACTCCAATCCACATCTGAGGAGCCTTTCTAGGAATGTTCAAGGTAGCATGTGAGCAATGGCTGCTTTACTTGTAAAGCATTGAGTCATGCATGGTCATGTGACTTGCCGATGTGACTCCAAACTCCATCTTGCTGCAGTGATTTTCCAAAATAAGAACAAAGGGGTCCTTTCACATGGCAGAGGATATGCAAGGCCCTGGAAAGCCGTCCATTTTGTCTTCAATCCTGTTTCTAACCTCTGGAGGAACTTTCCTAGAAACTTAAGCTCTGAAGAAAGGACTGAACAACTCATCCAAATCTGTGGATGTACTCCAGACAGTTGATTTGAGCCTGCAGTTTATTCCACCACTACCATAAGCCTAACCAAGAACTTTGCAGTTGTTGTATGTATTTGATTCCATTTAACCAGTTTTAACTCTCATCTATATTTCTTTCTTTTTTATGAATAAACCTCTAGATTTTAGATTCTAGCGGATTGGCAACAGCGTGATTTGTGGGTAAGATCTGATTTGTATATTGAGCTGGGTCTGGGGCTTGATCCTTTGGGATCAGGAGAACCTTTAATTGAGGAAACTGGTTTTCATAACCATTTGTTCCTATAAGAAGTGTTATTGGTGGTGAAACAAGACAACTGGAGTATCTGAGGGAATTGCTTGTATGACTTCTGCTTAGCCAATGGGGTGAAACCGAAGTCCTCTCTGTTTGGCTGGTTTGGTGCCTTAGTAGTAAAGGACATGCCCCCCCTCCCACGCCCCGCCTCCAGCCTCTAGCCTTGGGCTGTGACTGTCCTGCTCTAAGCAATTTGTCCTGAATTGATACTCTCAATAGTGCCCCCCAAGAGCACCTCTTGTTACACCTTCAATTTGCTAGACATCACTGGTAATTAACTACCTGGATTAACATAAGTTTATTATCCATTAAGCAGTTTATAGAGAGTTTACTAGAAACTTTAAAGAGACAAACAGAAAATGATGTACTTGCACCCAAGTTCCATCTAATAATATTTCCTTTTCATCTCTGAATTAACCGAATACAGCTCTAGACAGGAATCATTTGGTTACACTGTTAATCTCTAACAAGCTGTTGGTACTACAGTAACTAACTTCTTCCAATTATTTAACACTACAAGGCTTATCATTTACATACTTTTCTAACCTGTCTCTAAAGGGTGAATCTGGCCAGAAAGTTGATTACTCTTTCTGGCCATGTGTCACACAACTGCTTTTGCAAGGCCATGTCACCCGAAAAGGAGAAACTGGAACCAGCGTGTGCCCAAGGGGAGCTCTGGGAAGGGTGAGCTGAAGCAATTGGAGATTCTGGGGGAGCCAAGCCAAAGCTAGTGTCAGGGCCTTGGTACTTGGCGAGCAGGTTTCTGCTCCCAGAGGGAGGCACGAGAATGGAAACTGCACTGCGAGAGTGGGCCTGGAAACCCAGAGTCAGAGGCAAGGCCTGAACAGTGCTATGACTCAAAATCACAGTGGTCTTGTTTGTGGGCCCCAAACACGCTCAGTTGGGGAGTGTCTAGGTTCAGAAGCTTGAGCGCAGCTGTGACAGCAAACCTGGAGCAGGTACACAGATGTGGAAGGGGAGTGGGCCTGGCCAGGGAGGTGCCACAAGATATTTTCTTCACCCAAATGTGGCTCCTCTGCCATCTGTGTTTCTCCAAGTGCTCTCGTTCCAGAACTGATCCATCTGGTCTTCCCTGAGGGAAATGTTCCTGGAACATACAATGCCTGTTTGGGGTCAGGTAGAGAGTTTGTGTCTCCCTTGGAAATTGCTCCCCAGTGGGTTTTGTCCCATGTCTCTCTCTCTCTCTCTGGTGTACTAAAGTCCAGCTCTGTCATAAACAGATAAGAAAGAGTTAATAGAACAGAAGTACTTCATCTCTCTTTTGCCTGTAAAGGGTTAACAAGTCCAGTGAGTCTGGCTGTCACCTGACCAGAGGTCCAATCAGAGGACAGGATACTTTCAAATCTTGAGGGAGGGAAGTTTGTGTGTGCTGATAGTGTTTGGTTGTTGTTCACTCTGGGTTCTGAGAGTGACCAGACGTGCAACCAGGTTTCTCTCCAATCTCTCTGATACAGTCTTTTATATGTCCAGAATAGTAAGTACTAGGTAGATAAAGCGAGTTAGGTTTATGTTTGTTTTCTTTATTTGCAAATGTGTATTTGACTGGGAAGAGTTCTAATGTGTATTTGGCTGGAAGGAGTTCAAATTTGTATTTTGCTGAAAGGATTTTAATTTGTACTTGTATACATAGGCTGGGAGGGTATTCCCAGTATCTACATCTGAAAGACCCTGTAACATATTCCATCTTAAATTTACAAAGATAATTTTTACTGTTTTTCCTTCTTTAATTAAAAGCTTTTCTTGTTTAAGAACCTGATTTTTTTTTTTATTCTGGTGAAACCCCAGGGGACTGGGTCTGGATCCACCAGGGAATTGGTGGGGAGAAAGGAGGGAAGGGAGAGAGAAAGGTTAATTTCTCTCTGTGTTAGGATTACTTTCTCTCTCAGGGAGAGTCTGGGAAGGGGAGAGAGAAGGAGGGGGGAAGGTGGATTTTCCTCTCTGTTTTAAGATTCAAGGAGTTTGAATCACAGTGATCTTCCAGGGTAACCCAGGGAGGGGAAGCCTGGGAAAGGCAACGGTGAGGGAAAGGGTTTATTTTCCTTGTGTTAAGATCCAGAGGGACTGGGTCTTGGGGGTCCCCGGGCAAGGTTTTGGGGGGACCAGAGTGTACCAGGCACTGGAATTCCTGGTTGGTGGCAGCGCTACAAGTACTAAACTGGTAATTGAGCTTAGAGAAATTCATGCTGGTACCCCATCTTTTGGATGCTAAGGTTCAGAGTGGGGAATTATACCATGACAAGCTCTCTCTCTCCTTTGTAACTCACCCCCCTACACACACTTGCCTCCCTCTCTCTCACTGCTAAATCCCTGGCCATTACCAACTAGCAGCCTGCAGTTGTGGTAGCCTACAGTCTAGCCTAATTGTTTGCCTATATATCTTTTCTTATAAGTTTCTTATTTTCTTATGGGTTTGATTATTTCTTTTATTAATAAGTTGACAAATTAATATTAGAGTATATTTCACCTGTAACACAAGGGACCTGCAGGCCACATCCTGTATTTTGAGCTAAAGCAAGTAGCAGATATGAAAAGTTTTGGGGAAAAGTGCAGCCAGAACCTCCTGTTAAAGTTGTGGAGAAGTTGGAATAGGGGCTGAAACCTTGCAGATTCTAGACAGGCATGTGCCAGGGCCTGTCCCATGCCACAAAATGGGCAGGCATCTGGAATAGGGGTGAACTCTGCTACATCCATGCCTGTGTTAGGTGGTACTAGGACCCCGCAACTTGGTATCAGGGTATCAGGTATGAGCATGTAAAGTTGTTCCCTTGGTGGAATTCAGAAACAAACTGGCTGCAGGGTGTTCACCCAGCTCGGCATATGAAAGGGAGGGGGCCAAAGGGACTCATGGGGCAGGAGCCCAATCAAAAAGTCCAGAGGTCTTGGGGTGAGGGCTGGGTGGAGAGCACTCTCTTGCAGAACCCATTCAGGGAAAACCCGAGCACTAGGAAATAAGTTAGGCCCCGCCTCCTGGAGTATGTGCAGAGGGATCTGAAGGGTAAGAGCCCTAAGTGAGCTGTGAGATAAATAGGCCATGATGGCCACTCCATGGAGGGCCGAGAACTGGGCTGGCCAAATGCTGGAGGAATGAGCCCTGGCAAGATGGAAATAAAATGCATATAGGAGTGGCACAACTGATTGATGTCCACCTGAGCATAAGTAAAGGTGGAATTGTCATCTGGGTGTTGGTCAGAAATCCACCAGGGAGTGATGATTGACAATCTCTCTAAGGATGCCTGCAGTGGCCTGGCTGCTCTAGATCCCTGAGTGATTCTGGTCCTCAACAATGGTATTAAAATCCCCACTCAGGACCAGGCATTAGTGAGGATCCAAGGTGCCAAGGAAGGCAGAGGTCTGTTGATAGAAACACTCCCACTCTGGGTCTGCACTGGTAGTGAACAGATTCAATGTTAGCCCCTCCACACAGGCCTGGAGGTGAAGCAGGCAATTTGGTATGACCTTAGCAAGTTCCAGCATCTCAGGCTGTAGATTGGGGGAGAACAGGGTGGCCACCCCAGCTGAATGAGTGCTGAGGTGTCTACAATATACCTGGTCTCCCACTCTAGCCACCAACTAGTCTTGGCGGCTGGATCCATGTGGGTTTCTTTCAGGCAAGTCACACAGTACCCTACGTCACAAAGGAAGGAGAGCATCTGCAAACTGTGGAGACCACTTTAGAGCCTCTGGTGTTCAATGTTGAAAAGATGGTTGGTTTCATTCTGAGGGCTGCAGAGGATCCTTGTGGGCAGGAGGATCCCCAGCCAGCCTTGCAACAATCTCTGACCAACCTGAAAAGCTTGTCACAGAATTTGCAGGCCCAGCGGTAGACCAGGATGTCCTGCCTTCTGGTTCCCCTCTACTTCTCCAAAACAGCCCTTGTGGCCCAGAGGTTGAGATGGAAGTCTCCTCAACACTTCTGAGGGAGCTTCACCTTACCCTCGAAATCACAGGTGTCCACCAGAAAATGGTGAAGCTCATCCAGCAGTACAGTGGGGGATGCTGTCATGGACCTATGATGACCCTCTGGTTGGGCTCCCGTTACAACCTGTGGCCCACAGAGATGGGCAAAGAGAGCAGACCATTGATGCGTTGACTATATCGGTGGTGCCGCACAACCCATCTCTATCTCTAGAAAGGGAAAGGGAGATGGAGGGAAGAGAGAAGCCCCTAAAGGATCAGGGAAGGGAGCCAAAAAGCCTCCTCCTGAGGTTTGTCCAAGGTCAGGTGAAATAGACAACACAGGAGTGGCAGCGGTATGGAAGATGGAGGAGACAGAAATGAGTAGGGCCCTACCAATTTCACGGCCGTGAAAAACATGGCATGAACCAAGAAATCAGCTGTCCTTCATGAAATCTGATGTCCTGTGCTGCTGAGATCCTGAGGCTCCTAGCCACTAATCTGTTGGTTATGGGGAGGAATGGTAGTAGTTCTTCCCCTGTACAGCTGCTCTTGGTAGGGAGATCAGTTCCACCTTCAGCGGCAGCGCATAAATAGGGGTGGTACATGCTTAATTGTGTTCTGCAGCAGCCCAGAAGCTAAGCTCAAATCTTCTGTCCCTTCCTCTCCCCTATATCCCCACAACTCCTGCCACAGCACCAAGCACCGAGCTCAGGGCTTCCTCCTGCAGTGGCTCCTGTTGGGTTGGGGGCTTTTTCTCCTCTGGTCTTCTCTCCCCTGCTCCCCTCGCAACTCCTGCCTCCGCTCTGTGGCTGCGGCTAGGGCTTGGGGGAGCCTGAATGGAAGGCTTCTTCTACCGCTCCAACCGTGGCGCTCTGGTCTCTCCTCCTCCCCCAGTGGCTCCTACTGGGGTTGGAGGCTTGAACTCCGTCCAGCTGAAGCAGAGGCAGCCCGGGCTCAGGACGTCTTCCCTCTTCTGCTGAGGTGCTCCACAGGAATCACAGGCCGATTGCCATGTTCTGTTCATTCCCTATGAAGCACCTGGCACTGGGCACTGTCAGAAAACAGGATAATGGGCTATGTGGACCATTGGTTTTACCCAGTATGGCCATTCTGATCTTCTTATTTAGACCCCAGATATATCTGCCTCCTGCTATATCACAATATACCCCACCTCCCTCCCAGAGCTGAGATAGATCCTAGGAGTCTTGATGGGGTTTCTCTCTCCACAGAGTTAGTAACAAATTAAGAATAAACGTTAAAATGTTAACACTAACCAGTGTCCTTAAATGATTTGCCACAAGATATCAGACCATATTGGTTTTAGAGATGACTGGGTCACAGCTCACAAGGGGAGGGGAAGACAGGAGCAAGTGACAGGGGCAGGACCTTCGGGAAAAGACACACAGTGGGGTTGAGGCTTGACAGAAGAGATGGGGCAAGATAGTAATTTCAGGGATCCAGCTACCAGCGATTAGAAAGGTGGCAACTCAGTGTAGTGCACATAGACTGACTCCCCAGTTCATCACATTGCAATGGGGCTACTATAAGGTGGGTGCATAACTGGCTGGATAACCATATTCAGAGAGTAGTTACTAATGGTTCCCAATCCAGCTGGAAAGGTATAACAAGCGAGTTTCTGACAGGGTCTGTTTTGGGGCCGGCTCTGTTCAATATTTTCATCAACGACTTAGATATTGGCATAGAAGGTACGCTTATTAAGTTTGCTGATGATACCAAACTGGGAGGGATCGCACCTGCTTTGCAGGATAGGGTCATAATTCAAAATGATCTGGACAAATTGGAGAAATGGTCTGAGGTAAACAGGATGAAGTTTAACAAAGACAAATGCAAAGTGCTCCACTTAGGAAGGAACAATCAGTTTCACACATAGAGAATGGGAAGAGACTGTCTAGGAAGGAGTATGGCAGAAAGAGATCTAAGGGTCATAGTGGACCACAAGCTTAATATGAGTCAACAGCGTGATGCTGTTGCAAAAAAAAGCAAATGTGATTCTGGGATGCATTAACAGATGTGTTGTAAACAAGACAAAAGAAGTCATTCTTCCGCTTTACTCTGCGCTGGTTAGGCCTCAACTGGAGTATTGTGTCCAGTTCTGGGCACCACATTTCAAGAAAGATGTGGAGAAATTGGAGAGGGTCCAGAGAAGAGCAACAAGAATGATTAAAGGTCTAGAGAACATGACTTGTGAAGGAAGGCTGAAAGAATTGGGTTTGTTTAGTTCAGAAAAGACAAGACTGCGAAGGGGCATGATAGCAGTTTTCAGGTATCTAAAAGGGTGTCATAAAGAGGAAGGACAAAACTTATTCATCTTAGCCTCTAAGGATAGAACAAGAAGCAATGGGCTTAAACTGCAGCAAAGGAGGTTTAGTTTGGACATTAGGAAAAAGTTCCTAACTCTCAGGATGGTTAAACATTGGAATAAACTGCCTAGGGAGGTTGTGGAATCTCCATCTCTGGAGATATTTAAGAGCAGGTTAGATAAATGATTATCAGGAATGGTCTAGATAGTATTTGGACTTGCCACGAGGGCAGGGGACTGGACTCCATGTCCTTTCGAGGTCCCTTCCAGTCCTAGAATCTATGTATCTATGAAAAATCTGAGATTCTTTAGTTTACACAAGAGACAAAGAAGGGAGCATATGACATAAGGGAGGAAAATAAAAAATGAAACTGATTTTTATTCAAATGGTCAGTTCCCAACCAGTGCTATCTATAGACTTAGTGCTCCAAGGGGACTAATTCCCCAAAGGTGAGGAAAATTGTCATAAAAACTGATTGGTAGAAAAAATTTAGACAGAAAAATATGAATGGAAATTGGTAATTCTTTGATAAGTTTATTAGATAGCAGAAAAACATTATTCCACAGTCAACAAAGTGAACAACTTTGGATGTAAACCCAGTTCAGTGGCCAAGTGAAAGCATCAGTTAGTAGGGGGAAGCGATATGTAACAAAGAGAAAAAGGGAAAATAGATAGCCAAGAATAGAGTTAGGAAGTCATGAAAATTGATAAGGGACGTTAAGACATCAGGGAACACTCCATGTTTGGCAGGGCTATGGATCAAAAAAAGGAGGTTATTAAGGATATTAACAAGAGAAATCCTAGAAAAGTTTATGTCAGTTCCTGTGTTCAATGTATAGCATTAAAAATAAAGGGAATTTTTTTTTTTTATAAAATAATTGACAAGGTTAAGAAAAAATGGAAAAGCTGGTATGGGGTTAGTTAAAAAAATGTCCAGAAATATAATTAATGCCAGTCACCAACAAGGTTTATGCAAAACAGAGCTTGTCAAATAAACCTGATTTCATCCTTTTATGAGAGTACACATTGATTGATCAAGGGAACGGCGCAGACGTAACAAACCTTGATTTCTCAAAGGCATTTGATTTAGCAGGGGAAAACATTGAGGTAAAAAAAATAACATCATGTAATATCAGTAGAGATCATTTAAAATGGACTGAAACTGGCTAACAGATGGATCTCAGAAAGTGTTAGTCAATAGGCCTTTGTCAGTAAATAGGGATGTTTGTAGTGGGGTTCTGCAGGAATCAGTTCTAGACCTGATGCTATTCATTATTTTCATCAATGATCTGGAAGGAAACAGAAAATCACTGCAGAAAAATTTGTGGATGACCCAAAGATTTTCAGAGTGGTTGCAATAATGAGACTAGGGCAGGCGCACCGATTGATATGGAGCATTTGGAAAATGGGGCCCATGCAAAGAAAATATCTTAATATAGTCAAATGCAAAATGATCCTCATGGAACAGGTAATGCAGGCCCGACCCACACACTACAGCACTGTTTTATGGAATGCAAGGATCCTGAAAAGGATTTAGGGGACACTGTGGAAAACCAACTCATTGTGAGCTCCCAGTGCGATGCTGTACCATAAAGGGATGATGTGGTTCTCGGATGCATAAACAGGGGAATGGTGAGTTGGAGCAGGGGAAGGATTTTACCTCTGTACATGGTACTGGTGAAACAAACTGCATCCACTTCTGTTCCACATTTGAAAAAAGATGCTGAAAACTTGGAGAGGAAGCAGAAAAGAGACACAAAAATGATTGGAGGATAGAGAAAAAGTCGGACTGTTAGACTTGAAGGTGCATATCTCTTTAAATTATGAAAAAGATGATCAAGCAGAGACTTTCATGGGGAAAAAATCATGGATATTAATGGACTCTGTAATCTACCAGAGGAAGGCTGAGCAAGACCGAAAGGCTGGAAGCCAAAGCCAGGTAAATTCCAGCTAGAAATTATGGTCAAATATTTAACACTGAGGGTGGTTAACCACTTGGACACACTGAGAAGGGACGTGTTGGATTCTCCAGTTCCCCATGTTGGCAGATCCAGACTGGATGTTTTTTCTGAAAGATCTGCTTGAAGGGTTGTTTACACTTAAAATGCTACAGCGGTGCTGCCATAGTGCTTCAGTATAGACACTACTTACACAGGTAGAAGGGTTCTCCCCTCAGCACATGTAATTCCCGAGAGGTGGTAGCTAGGTTGATGGAAGAATTCATCTCATGCTACCCACACCAGGGCATAGATTATCCAATAAGTTCTTGGAATGCATTGGGAACATTTTTTTTTGTTCCAGGAGCAGGAGAAAACTTCTAGGAGAGAGGCTGTTCTAGACCTGATTTTGACAAAGAAGGAGGATCTGGTTGAGAATTTGAAAGTGGAAGACAGTTTGGGGGAAAGTGATCTTGAAATGATGGAGTTCATGATTCTATGGAATAGTAGGAAGGAAAACAGCAAAATAAAGACAATGGGTTTCAAGAAGGCAGATTTTAGCAAACTCAGGGAGTTGGTAGGTAAGATTTCTTGGGAAGCAAGTCTAAGGGGAAAAACATTTGAAGACAGCAGGCAGTTTTCAAAGAGACATTATTAAAGGGACAAGAGCAAACTACCCAACTATGTAGGAATGATAGGAAGTATGGTAAGAGACCACAGTGGCTTAACCAGGAGATCTACAATGTTCTAAAAAGCAAAAAAGGATCCTACAATAAGTGGAAACAAATTACAACGGAGGGAAAACAGGAAAATAAAGGCAAAGGATTTCAAGAAGGCAGACTTTGACAAACTCAAGGAGTTGGTAGGCAAGATTCATGGGTAGCAAGGCTAAGGGGAAAAAAACAATAGAAGACAGCTGGCAGTATGTACGTAGGGGCAAAAATAGAAAGGCCAAGGCACAAAACGAAATCAGACTAGCTCGGGACATAAAGGGTAACAGGTATCAGAGGGTAGCCGTGTTAGTCTGGATCTGTAAAAGCAGCAAAGAATCCTGTGGCACCTTATAGACTAACAGACGTTTTGGAGCATGAGCTTTCGTGGGTGAATACCCACTTCCTCAGATGCATCTGAGGAAGTGGGTATTCACCCACGAAAGCTCATGCTCCAAAACGTCTGTTAGTCTATAAGGTGCCACAGGATTCTTTGCTGCTTTTAAAGGGTAACAGGACAACTTTCTTTAGAAGCAAGTGGAAGACCAAGGGCAAGGTAGGCCTGTTACTAAATGAAGAGGGGAAATAATCACAGAAAATGTGGAAATGGCAGAGGTTCTTAATTACTTCTTTGTTTCAGTTTTCACCAAAAAAATTGGTGGTGTTTGGACAACTAAGATAGAGAACGCCAGTGAACATGGAGTAGGTTCAGATGCTAAGAAAAGGAAAGAAGAAGTTAAAAGTTACTTGGAAAAGATAGATGCCTTCAAGTCACCAGGGCCTAAACAATGCATCCTAGAATACTCTGAAGGAACTGACTGAGCAGATATCTGAGCCATTAGCAATTCTCTTTGAAAAGTCATGGAAGACAGGGTAGATTCAGGAAGACTGGAAAAGAGCACATATAGTGTCTGTCTATAAAAAGGGAAATAAGGGCGCTCCAGGCAATTACAGAGCAGTCAGCTTAACTTATCTACCAGATAAGATAATGTAGCAAATAATTAAGGAATCAATTTGCAAACGTCTAGAAAATAATAAGGGAATAAGTGACAGTCAGCATGAATTTGTCAAGAACAAATCATGTCAAACAATCTGGATAGCTTTCTTTGACAGGCTAATAAGCCTTGTGGATAGGGGGAAGCAGTAGATATATATTTTGATATTAGAAAGGCCTTTGATAGAGTCTCACATGACCTTCACATTAAGGATCTAGAGAAATACAACCTAGATGGAGCTTCTATAAGGTGGGTGCATAACTGATTGGAAAACTGGTCCCAGAAAATAGTTATATATGGTTTACAGTGATGCTGGAAGGGCATAATAAGTGGGAATCCACAGGGATCAATTATTGGTCCGGTTCTTTTCAATGTCTTCATGAACAATTTAGATTATGGCATAGAGAGTAAACTTATTAAGTTTGCAGATGGTACCAAGTTGGGACGGGTTTCAAGTCCTTTGGAGAATATGAGAAAAAATCAAAATGATCTTGTAAAACTGGAGAAAAGGATGATTAGGGGTCTTGAAAACATGGCATATGAGGGAAGACTAAAAGAACTATGTTTGTTTACTCTGAAAAACAGAAGACTGAGAGGGGACATGATAACAATTTTCAAATATCTAAAAGGTTGTTACAAGGAGGGAGAAAAATATTCTTCTTAACCTCTGATGATAGGTCAAGAAGCTATGTAATTAAATTGCAGGAGCGTAGTTTAAGTTTGACATTAGGAGAAACTTCCTAATTATCAGAGTTTTTAAGCACTGGAATAATTTGTGTATGGTGGTTGTGGAATCTCCATCATTGGAGATTTTTAAAAGCAGAGTAGACAAACACCTGTCAGGAATGTTACAGATGGTGCTCGTCCTACCAGTTCTATGATTCTATGATATAGTTACATCTCTCTGGGGTGTGGAACTTTTTCCTGTTTAAAAATTGGCAAACGCAATGTAAGTTTATATTAGCAGAAATATAAAATGCAAATCATGGTGTGTGATAGTATGCCTCTAAACAGTGTTGTCTAAATTGGAGTAATGTGTCCAATTTTGCTCACCAATGTATAGAAAGGATGTAGAGAAACTGGAAAGGATCCATAGGCAAGTGACAAACGTTATCCAAGGGATGGAATGCAAGCCGAATGAGCAAGCTGAAGGCACCAGTATGTTTATTTGTAAAAGAGGAAATTAATGGGGGACATGATAGTGGTCTTCAAATACCTGAAAGTCTGCCATAGAAAGGTGGAGGAAACTTATTCTGTCTTACTGGAGTGGGGCAGGACAAGAGGCAATGGGTTCAAATTCCAGCCTAGCAGATTTCAATTAAATTTCAGGAAAATCTTCCTAACCTTAAGTACAGGAGGCCAATGGAACAGACTCCCAGGGAAGTCATGGAAGCTCCTTCTGTGGAGGTTTTCCAAAGATGTGTGAATGGCCAACAGTCTAAGAGGACAAAGACAAAAAAAGGACTTTGCCTTCCCTTATATCTCTTTGACACTATCATTCTATGATGTAAAATCCTAGTGTAGACCTGGCCTTAGTCACACAAAAGTCTTTCAGCTCAATCCAGAGATTACAGTGAAATTTAATGTGTCTGTGCTTTACTGCAGTTCAGACTGGATGATCAGATTGTCCCTTCTGATCTTAAACCCTATGGATCTACTGATAAAAAAGTAGGTAAGGCATTTATATTTAATGTGTCTCATAACATGAACAAGGGAACATTTAGTTAAATTGAAAGTCTGAACATATAACATTGAGAAAAGATAATTGCTACCATAATTCCTATTTGGCCTGTAGAAATCCTTGCTACTAACGTTAGTGGAGCAAAGAGCATAGAAGAATGGGATTCACAAATGGATTGGCCATTGTAGGTGGTGCTGGTGGCATCTCCTGTAGTTAAGGCTGTCTGACACCTTCCATTAGAAGACCTCATTTTCAGTTTCTTATAAATTGCCAAATTTTACGTGTTTGGACTGACATTTATCATGCTGGGTGTCTGCTTCGAGAAGAATTATTTTTTGAAAGTTTCAGGCATAACAGTTCAGCCAATTTCTCGAATGAAGCTAGGAGAAAATATGTGTTACCCATGTTGAAAATTTTTCATTATTATTCTAGTGAAGAACAGTAGCACCTACATGCTTTGCAGCAAATAAAAGTCAGGTAGAAGCCCCTGTCCCCATTCCTCATTAACAGATAGAGCCCTGAAATGCAAGAGGAGGGGGTGACAGTGTCTGTGCATTAATGCACAGTTGATTCCTGACATCTGTACTCAGTTCTTGCTCTAAGGGGAGTTTTGCCTCACTGGGGCCTGACCAAAGTACAGGACATGTTCTCTGAAGGATTCACTGTGCCACTGAAATGCACCACCTTGGGGCTGGAGGCCATCAGGCAGGATGCGCAGGCGTGCACAGATAATAGTGACATTTTTCCCAGTGATTCTATAGCAAACTCATCACTTATGGCAAGGGCTCTGGGATGTGTCATGGTTGTGCAGAGCAGAAAGGACACAGACTTACTCTCTATCCCTCCACACCCATGTTGCACAGGGTTTGCCGATCAGGTGAGCTCCTCAGCGAGAGATGGGTACCTGTGAATTCTGAGACAGAAGTGTCCTCCCATGGAATCCACCTCAGGTATCCGTGACTCACACCTCTCTCAACTGAGCATCTTCAGCAACATCCCATGCCAAGAGCTGACACAAGGGTGTGCACAGTTTCTAATATAGCTCTGTGAATTCCTAGTGGGGTTCATTCAGCCTTGAAAGGAGAAGAGAGCATCTGAATGTAAACAGGCTGTAGACAAGCCTGTCTCAGCTTCTGTGCTAATTATCCAGCTTTAGAAGTAAACAGTATTTAAGGAACCTTCCCAAAGGGAGATGAGAACTCCTGGGCTCTTTCCCGAGTCAGAGAGGAATTGACTGTTTTGTGAATATGTGTATATTTATAAAGCATAGCTGATTAAAAGAAAATAAGGAATAATGCCTAGATGTCCGTAGGCTCAGGGACCCTGTAAATGCCCAGGATGGACAGGTAGATGGGAGGCAGGCCGATCTGGATAAAGATGACTGAGGGGAGACGTATGCACTTTGTACAGACATATGGGGCTGTCCTTATGGCATCAGAGATCAATAAATCTCCTCAGTATCATCATAAAGTGCAGCACCCATCACTGAAGGATCTTCAAAATCGTTAGTCATTATGAAAATATCCCCAGTATACAGATAGGTAAACTGAGGCACTTGGAGATAGGGCTGGCCAAGGTCACACAGAGAATGATGGACAGGATTGCAGATAGAACCCAGGAGTCCTGACGTCCCTCCTGTAACCATGGTCTCTCTGTTACACCAAGAGGGAAATGGACTCCCGCTCTTTCAGGGACTGTTCACTGGGTGGGATGCAGAGGACAGGCTGGTGGAGGCAACTTTTAGCCATTGCCATCCTGTCAAGGTGAATCTGAGTTTTTCACAACTAGCTGCTGTTTATGAGCTCCTTGCTCCTGTGAGGTGTGAACTCTGGGACTCCACTTCCGCTCCCACTCAGAAACCTGCCAACGCATCACAGTCACTGGGGGCGCTTCAGGGGAACAGACTTAGGCTGCGTCCACACTGGCAGATGTAACGATCCGGGAGTGAACCCCACTCAGAAAACGCTGCAGGGATCGCGCTGCTGTGTGTTCACACTGTCAGCTGCCAGCACAATGGCACCACCATGCTGACGGCCCTTGCAGCACTTGCAGCGGCATTCGGAGTGGTGCACTCTGGGTGGGTATCCCACCGAGCACCTCTTCCCCTTCAGCTGCCGAGGTTTGTGGGAAGGGGATGGGGGGACATGGGGCAACCTGGGTCCTGTCTCAATATCCCGTCGTGCATCGGTTCTCATCCCAGCATTCCTTACCCTTCCCTCCACATTTGGTGCCATCTTTCAACAGTATTGGCACTGCACACTCTGTCCAACATTACGGTCTGCGGGAATGGATCCCAAACTGTTGATGAATATGCTGAAGGATCTCAGTGACATTGCATTAATGGCAGTCCAGCTACTCCTAAAGCGACAAAATGAGGATGAGGAGTCCGACCAAAATGTTGTCATGTGTAGTGGAGACAGCACGAGCTCGCTTGTGGCATGCCCAGACGTGCTGACCCCAGTGGAATGCCATTTTGGGGTCAGGAAACAAGCACCAAGAGGTGGGATCATGTCATCATGCAAGTCTGGGATGACGAGAAGTGACTGCAGAACTTTTGCATGAGAAAAGGCCCTTGCATGGGAGCGTGTGGTGAGCTGGCCCCCACCCTGTGGCTCAGGGACATGAGAATGAGATCTGCTCTGATGATGCAGAATCGCATGGTGATTGCACTCTGCAAGCTGGCCACTCCAGACAGCTACTGATCGGTCGCTAACCAATTTGGAGTGGGCAAGTCAACCATTGGAGTTTGCAGGGTCATTAATCACATCCTGCTCAGAAAAAAAATGTGACTCTGTGTAATGTGTGTGACATTGTGGATGGCTTTGCACAGATGGGTTCCTTAACTGTGAAGGGTTGATAGATGGCACGTGTATTCCAATTATGAACCACACCACCTAGCCTCTGAATACGTTAATAGGATGGGGTGTTTCTCAATGGTTCTCCAGGCGCTTGTGGATTACATTGGGCATTTCATGGACATTAACCCAGGCTATTCCAGAAAGGTGCATGACACACAAATCTTTCACAACACAGGCCTATTCAGGAAGCTGCAAGCTGAGCCTTTTTCCCCGGACAATGAGATCACTGTAGGGGAGGGCAAAATGCCCATTGTGATCCTAGGAGACTCTGCCTACCCCTTGATGCCATGGCTCACGAAGCCATACATGGGGAGCCTTGATAGCAGCCAGGAGCAGCTCAACAAAAGGTTGCACCAGTGCAGAATGACTGTTGCGTGTGCTTTCAGCTTTTCTAAAGGCCCACTGGTTAAGTCTGTATGGGAAGCTGGATCTGACCAATGACAACATCCCTATGTTTATAGCAGCATGCTGTACCCTGCATAACATTTGTGAAGGGAAGGGTGAAAGTATCACTCAAGTGTCAGTGCCTGGATGCTGAATTTCAACAGCCAGAGACCAGCACTGTGAGGGGGCAGCGCAGGGCCGTGAGGATCAGAGATGCCTTGAGGCAGCAATTCATTGCCAAAAGCAGTAATGTTTCATGTCTTGCACGGGAGTGCAGTGGTCCCAGTGCTATTCGGAGTCTGTGATTGCTCCATATGATGCACTGACTAGCAGTGCCTCTTGCTTTTCTGGGTTATGCTTCCTTTCACTTAATGCAATAAAGACTGCTTTCAAACAAAAAAAATGCATTGATTAATATTAAAAAAAAGGTTAGAGAGGCACAAATGGGATGACACATTTGTGCAGTGTGAGGGAAGGGTGGAGGGAGGTGTGGCGGGGTCCGAAATCATTACAGATTTGTGTATATACAGGTGTCATATGCAGCCTTGCTGTCTGGAGTGCGGTATAACTGGTGCTGCACCTCATCTGAGCTGAGCTGCCTGTAGATGGGGTTTGAGTGCTGCGGGTAATGGTTGGAGTCTGGAGGGCTAGGCAGTGGAGGTGTCGGTGTTGGAAGCAGCTTGTGGCGATACGAAACAGCACAGTGGCCAAACTGTGTTGGAGGTGACATAGGGGCGCAAGGGAAAGAGTTTTGATCCAAGGACTGCAGCGGGGTGGGCGAGCATGAAGCTGCTCTGTATGCAGTGTTAGGAGCACCTGAATCGAGTCTGCCTGGCGTTCTCTAATGTCTAAGAGCCGCTTCGTCATTTTGCATTCAAGCTGCACTCTCCTGGCACGTACCCTCGTTTCGCTGTCCCATCACTTTTGCATTTTTTGATTTTCAGCAAAGGACTGCTTCGTAACATAATGCAGAAGGTCCTCCTTGCTTTTCTGAAGCCACTTCCACTCGGCCAGCGAATATGAGGAGGACTGTGATCCTGAAGTAGCATTTATGAAGCCAAAATGCAACATTTTACAGAGGCACCACTGTTAACACTAGACAGAGCAATGACACAGATGATCACAAAGACAATCACAATTCACTTACCTAGCACAAACACAAACTGCCTCTCCCAAGGTGAGGCCGGCTAAAACTTTGGACTTTTAGTCTGATCAGGGTTCATGGAGGCATAGAGCAATATTTCCTGAGGAGACTGAAACCAATGGGACAAACTCAAACCCTGAAAAAAATGGCCACTTCCCTCAAATTGACCTGGAGTTACCCTGGGCCAGGGGAATAGAAAATAGGGATAACAAACCACCACTCTTAAGAAGTCCCAGAGAACGACTAAGGGTGTACTCTTAAACTTGAGATGAATGTTATTCACTCTAAGTTGTGTTTTAATTAATATCATCATGTTTAGAATAAAGAAGTTGACATGGGATGTTAAACATGTTAAATATTTTTAATTATTAATGGTTTTTATATAATATTATGCTGTAAAGTCTATTATGTACCATTGTCTCTATTCTTTACTGAACCTAAACGAAATGGACCCAAATAAGGTGCTTTGCATGTTCTGATCCTTTTTGTAAGGCCTCAGATCCTTTCACTAGCCCATTCCACAGGGGTGGTGCATAAGCCAGAAAAGTTCCACACAAGAGCGGGACCACTGACCTGCTTACATCTGTTAGGGATTCTTGAAAGGACTCAACTTACTTTTTTTTATAAGGTGAAACTTTTCCCCTTTGAATGTTTTGCTCTTTTGCAGTACTCAAGGCTCTTCAAATTTCTGCAAAAGTGTGTAATAACCAGCTCCCTCTGCCTGCCTGAGGCCACGTCTTCCCCACAGACCTTACAGTAGCACTACTGTAGCGCTGAAGATGCACTGCTGTAAGGTCTCTCGAATGGCCGCTCTAGCCTATTCAAGAGAACTCTCCTACCAACATCACCAAACCACCCCACAACGAGCATTTCCTACTCAGGTAGCCCTCACCACACTGGTTCTTTTGTTATTTTTTTTAAAGTGCTAGTATAGACAAAGCCTGAGTTGCATGCTAGCGAAGACACTCACTGCCTCAAGTCCTGCATTGTTTAAGAAAATTTCCGCTGCAGAGGTCCCTGTCCAGTTCAGGGCCCCTTGTGCTGGGCTTTTTACAAATGAAGAAGGAGAAACCACCACTGTCCCAAGGAGCTTATAAATCAACTGAAGATAAGACACAGCTACTGTGTGTGACAAACCTGAAAGAGGGAGACAGGAGAAGTGGAGGAGTAACAGCACTAAGAAAGGGGACTCCAGACTGCTGGGTGTGCCTGAAGTGTCCAGCCCTCACCTGGCTGTTAGAAGTATGTCCTGGGCCTGTAAAAAGAGGGCGCACATAAAGGGGAACTAGATCGGGTCTAAAGAGAATGGGCCATTGAGTGGCGGCTGCAGCAGACACACAGTTGGGAGTGCATGGCTCTCCATTAGTTTTGTAACTATTCTTTAGTTCTAATCACGCCTCCCTTCTTAAAGTGGAGACCGGGCCTCCTTCTTACTTTGCCCAACCCAGGCTACCAGAGGGGAGATGGGAGGAGAGGGCTGAGATAAAAGGGTTGTGGTGAAGGGACAAAGGAGCCATCAAAGAGATGGAACAACTGGAAACACCCAAGGAGTTGAAAGTCTCAGGCAGTGCACTGGACTCCGAGAAGAGATTCCGACAGAGGTTTGAGATAGATCTATTCAAGATCTGGGCTTTTTGAGGAAGAAACCATCAGACATTGAAATCTTTTTAAACATGTCAGGACTTGAGGTAGTAGGCGTCTTTACTAGCATGCAAGTCAGGCTTTGTCTACACTAGCAAGTTTTTCAATAAAACGTTTGTCGGTCACGAGTGTGAAATTACCAGAAGTGCTGATGTGGTCAGCGCTGCCTGAGCGGGAAACACTCACTGGGGGTGGTTTGGTGATGTCGGAAGGAGAGCTCTCTCCCATAGGCATAGAACGGCCATTCAGGAGACATTATAGTGCTGCATCTTCAGCGCTACAGCTGTGCCACTGTAAGGTCTGTGATGTAGACATAGCCACAGTCAGGCAGAGGGAGCAGGTCATTACACAAGCAGCAAAGAATCCTGTGGCACCTTATAGACTAATAGACGTTTTGGAGCATGAGCTTTCGTGGGTGAATACCCACTTCGTCAGAATACCCACATGTATCTGAGGAAGTGGGTATTCACCCACGAAAGCTCCTGCTCCAAAACGTCTGTTAGTCTATAAGGTGCCACAGGATTCTTTGCTGCTTTTACAGATCCACACTAACACGGCTACCCCTCTGATACTTGACACCATGCAACGCAGGTTATTACACACTTGTTCAGAATTTTGAAGAGCCTTGCGTACTGCAAAAGAGGAAAACATTCAAAGGCTAGAATTTTCTCCTTAGAAGAGAAAAGTAAGGTGAGTCCTTTCAAGAATTCCTAACAGATGCAAGCAGATCAATGGTCATGCTTCTTCGTGGAACTTTCCTGGCTTATGCACTTGTCGTAGTATAATTCCCAATTCTGGACCTTAGCGTCCAGGATATGGGTACTAGCATGAATTCCCCTAAGCTTAATTACCAACTTAGATTCTGTAGCACTGCCACCAATCAGGAATTTTTAGGGCCTGATACCCTCTGGTCCCCCCAAAATCTTCCCAGGGGACCCCAAGACCCAGATTCCTTGAGTCTCACAACAAAGGGAAATAAACCATTCCCTTCCCCCTCCCTTCTTCCTCCCAGCTCCTTCCCGCCCTAGGAACACTAGGAGATCGCCTGATTCAACTTCTTGAATCACCACACCGAGAGGAGTGTTACCCTCCCCCTCACCCAGAGGCAATACAAGCTGCGTGAATATGACACAAAGAGAAAATTTATCCTTCCCTTCTCCCCACCAATTCCCTTGAACCTTAACTAGGAGAAAACATCAACAGGTCTTAAAAGCAAAACTTTTAATAAAAAAAGAAAGAAAAAAAGTAAAAGGTTTATCTCTGCACTTTAGATGGTAAACAGTTACAGGATCTTTCAACTTATAAACAATAGAAAGAAACTTTCTCCAGCAGAAACACAATTTAAGCTACTTCCAGCAAGTACACATATGTAAATGAAAAAAAAACAAATTAAAAGACTATGACCGCCTTTTCTTACTCACAATTCTGAATAGATAAGAGACTGTAGCAGGGAGATTGGCAGTAACCTGGTTACACCTCTAGCCCCATCCAGGACCCAGAGAGAACAAAGCCAAACCCAAAACCCACAAACAAAGGGCTTCCCTCCATGAGATTTGAAAGTATCTTGTCTCCTGATTGGTCCTCTAGTCAGGTGTTTGCAGGTCACTGTTTGTTAACCATTTATAGGTGAAAGAGACATTAACCCTTAGCTATCTGTTTATGACAGCACTGCCCCGGTGGAATAGGCTAGCAAAAGGATATGAGTCTTTGCTCAGAGTCCCTTCAACCAGAGGCCTGCCTCACCTCAAGAAATCTAGTTCTTTTGTTATCCCTGTTCTTATCTTAGCCTTTACAACATCCTCTGGCAAGGAGTTCCACAAGTTGACTGTGTGTCATGTGAAGAAATACTTCCTTTTATTTGTTGTAAACTTCCTGAGAACTCGCACACACACACACACACACACACACACACACAAATATCATAATATGCAAAGAATTTAAACAGAAAAGAAACACAAATAAAGTGAAACCCTGTTGCCCTAAGATTCCAGTAACATTGTGACATAAATTTGCAGCACCAATGAAATGAACAGCATGTGTCTTAATCATAAAATGGAGGTGAAACATCAATTTGTTTAGCCTATAGGATTTGGGATCCCTCTGTGTCCAACGGAAGAAAACCAGTATGAAAGAGAGAAACAATGACAGCATGTACATGCACAGATTCTAGTTGTAGACAAAAGCATTGTATAAAAAGCTGTGTCCACGAATAGGCAAATTGAGCTCCCTCTGGAAGACTGCAGCAGGAACCATCCCTCTACTGCTAATCAAGCCATGAGAGATCCATCAGCCTCTTACACTGTTGTCAAGGATGTGAGTATAACTATCTTTGTAACTTGTGCATAGCTCTGTATTGAATTGCTATTTAGTCGGGTAATCATGACTTTAATTGTAACTGTAATAAAACTACTACAAGATAGATGACTTTGTGATTGCATGTGTTATCTGCCTGTGATTTCTTGTGTTCCTATGGGCTCCAGATCTAGAAACAACAGAAATAACCCTGCTCAACTTGTAATTAATCTCAAATTGAATAAAAGACTACACAGTACACACCTATTATTTCTTTGGGACCTTCTTAAGAGTGGTAGTTCATTGCCAATATTTTGTATCACAGTCCTTCTTGTTACCGCTGATTGAACGGCTGTGCAGACTCAGGAAGTGGCCTCAAAAAACCAAGAAGGGCCTTCTGCATGAAGTTATGCAGCAGTCTCTTGCTAAAAATAAAAAAAAATGCATGAGTACCGGGACAGTGAAAGGAGGGTATGCACCAGGAGAGTGTGGACTGCTGGCAAGAAACCTCGGAGAGGCTCCTAAATATTAGGGAGAGCCAAGCAGACTTGATGCAGGTGCTCCTAGTACTGCATACAGAGCAGCTTCATGCCTGCCCCACCCCCACAGCAGTCCTTGTCCCAAACCTCTTTCCTTTGCACCCCATGTCACCGCCAACACCGTTTGCCCATCATCCTGCTTCATATCACCTGCAGCTGCCTCCAACACGTACACCTTCACCGTTCAGCCCTCCAGACTCCAACCATTACCCACAGCACTCAAAGCCCATCCACAGGCAGTTCAGCTCAGATGAGGTGCAGCACCCGTTACACGGCACTCCAGACAGCAAGATTGCATATGACACCTGTAGGTACACAAATCTGTAATGATTCTGCACCCCCAAACACCACTTCCCTTCACCTTTCCCACACACTGGGTAGATGTGTCACCTCATGTGAAACATTCTTTATTGCATTAAGTGAAAGAAAGCATAGACCAGAAAAGCAACAGGCACTGCTAGTCAGTGCATCATACGGAGCAATCAGAGATGCCTACGAGCATTGGGAGCACTGCACTCCCATGCATGGCACCAAACATGACTGCTTTTCAGCAAGGAATTGCTTCCTCAAAGCATCTCTGATCCTCACAGCCCTGCGCTTTGCCCTTCTAACAGCCATGGTCTCTGGCTGTTCAAACTCAGGCTCCAGGCGCTGAGACCCAGCGGTCCATGCCTGAGTGAAGCTTTTACCCTTCCCTTCACAAATATTATGCAGGGTACAGCACACAGCTATAAACACAGGGATGT
Source organism: Gopherus flavomarginatus (assembly GCF_025201925.1). Lineage (NCBI taxonomy): Eukaryota > Metazoa > Chordata > Testudines > Testudinidae > Gopherus > Gopherus flavomarginatus. The sequence continues at coordinate 376,632,483 of NC_066617.1, forward strand.
TGTCATCGGCCATGTCCAGCTTCCTATACAGACCTCATCATCGGGCCTTTAAAACAGCCAAAAGCACACACAACAGTCATTCTGCAGCAGCTCAAGCCATTGTTGAACAGCTCCTGGCTGCTGTCAAGGCTTCCCGTGTATGACTTCATAAGCCAAGGCATGAAGGGGTAGGAAGGGTCTCCCAGGATCACACTGGGCATTTTGACGATGGTGATCTTGTTGTCTGAAAAGAAAGTCCTGGCTTGCAGCTTCCTGAACAGGCCTGTGTCCCGAAAGATGCATGTGTTGTCCATCTTTCTGGACCAGTCTGTGTTAACTTCCATGAAACGTGCACAGTGATCCACAAGTGCCTGGAGAACCATGGAGAAATACCCCTTCCTATTAATGTACTCAGAGGCTAGGTGGTCTGGTGTCAGAATTGGAATATGTGTCTCAACTATCACCACTCCGTAGTTAGGGAACCCATCTGTGCAAAGCCATCCACAATGTCACATACATTGCCCAGAGTCACGGTTTTTCTGACCAGGATGCGATTCATGGCCCTGCAAACGTGCATTAACATGAATCCAACGGTCAACTTGGCCACTCTGAATTGGTTAGTGACAGATTGGCAGCTGTCTTGAGTAGCCAGCTTCCACAGTGCACTCACCATGCACTCACACTTCATCAGCAGGGCAGCTCTCATTCTCATGTCCTTGAGCCACAGTATGGCAGAGAGCTCATCACACAGTCCTGTGCCAGTGCCTTTTCTCATACAAAAGTTCAGCAGCCACTGCTTGGCATCCCAGACTTGCTTGTTTTCCGAGCCCCAAAACTGGCGGTCCACTGTGGTCATCATGTCCGTGAATGTCACAAGCAATCTCGTTTTGTCTCTATTACAGGTGTCAACATCTTCATAGGACTCCTCATCCACACTTCCCATTTAGAGAGTAGCTGGACTGCTGTTTGTGACGTGTTAATGAGACCCATCAGGGTATTCATCAACAGTCTGGGATCCGTTCCCACAGACTGAAAAGTTGGACAGAGTGTGCAGTACAAAAATTGTTGAAAGATGGCATCAGATTCAGATGGAAAGGATCAGACTGCTGGGATGAGAACCGATGCATGACAGGGTATTGAGACAGGACCCAGGTTGCCCCAAGAGCCCCAGCCCCCTTCCCACAAACCTTAGCGGATGAAGGGGAAGAGGTGCTCTGTGGGTTAGCTGCCTTGTAGCAGGGTGGTCACCCGCTCCTGCCATGAGGGGTTTAAAGACAGTCCTGGGAGAGGGCTGTGGCAGGGAAAAAGCTACTAGGCTGATTGGAGAAGCAGCCACAGCTGGGCCACGCCCCAATCAGGCCTCAGCTCGCCCTATATAAGAGGCTGGGAGCCAGGAACTCAACCGTCCCTCTGTCTCTCTCTCTCGGGAGAAGGGCCTGGCTGCAGGGAGCTAGAGGCAGGGTACCTGAGTGGAGCAGGGCTGGGGAAAGGCAGAGGAGCTGGGGAGCTCCAGCCTGGAAAGCCCCAAACTGTGGCCTAGCATAAGGCCAACATGTACTGGGGGTTGCAGAGGGCAGGCCAGGGGTAGGGGTAGGCCAAGGCAGCAGGTCCAAACCCAACCTTGCCAGTGAAGAGTAGGCTGATACTGCAGTCTGCCCCAGGGTGCGGGGGCTAGACGATGACTGGCAGTAGCCTGATACTGACGGGAGGAGAGGATAGTTTGTGAGGCTCCCCAGAGAAAGGAGACCCTGAGAGAAAGGGGTTACTGGCAGGGGGCAGCACCCCAGATAACAGAGCACCAGGTCCGGGAGGGACACGGTGGCCAAGCGGCAGCAGGACACCGGCCTGCAGACGGCACTCCGGAGCCTGGACGAGCTAATTCCCAGAAGTGACCAGCAGGAGGCACTGCAGGGGTGAGCCCCCCACACACTTACAAGTGGTGGAGAATGTGGGCAGAATTGGTCTGGCCAGAGTAAGGACAGCGGAACTATTGCCCAGAGACACTGGAGTGACACAGGGGATGATGGATCCCAGGTGCACCCGGGTTTTCTATGTGGAGTCCCCAGGTGTAGTCCCTGGGTTGGCCCCAGTGTCAGCACACCAGAGGAAGGGGGCTGATGACCTGCAGGGGGCTGGGAGACCCATAGTGGACTGTGGGAGATGCAATTGGCCCCCAATGGACAGATGGCCCAGCTGACGGGGGAGCAGAGGGCCCTGATAAGGGTCCTCCAGAAGGAGTTCAGGAGGAACTACCGAGGGCCGGAGGAGGAGCCCAGGCCCAGGAGGCCTGTCATGGAACGGAAGGCGTGTGATGCCTGTGCCAGGTGTGGACACAAAAGGTGGAACTGTCCCTACTGGGCTGGGGGCAGGGTGCCTCACCCATAGTAGGGACAGCGGCAGGTCCCTCTGGCAGTCTGCCGGGTGAGGGAAGCCAGGAGACTGTTGCTGTGTTGGACCTGTGGGCGGAAGGGCCATCTATGGTGACAGTGCCCTGCCCAAGGGCCATGGCCCAAGGCAACCCAGGGAGGCCTGGCCTGGCGAGGGACCAACAGAAGAACAGAAAGTCCCAGGCAACCCACAAGCAGGAAGCCTGCTGGGGCTGCCAGGAACTGGGCCATCTAAAGAGGCACTGCCACCTCAGAGGGACTGAGCAGTGGTAGGAGGAGGTGCCTGTCTGCCCGATGGGAATAAACATGTTGAAGGTGGTGGCTGGGATGGAGAGGACCCCTCAAGATGCTAGGACCCAGACCGTCGCCATGCCAGTTATGAACAGAGAGACCCAGACGGACTGGGCCCCGCAGAAGGCCAGGACCCAAGTGGTTGTTGAGAGAGTCGCAATAGGCACCCAGACCCTCAGGGAAGAGGGTCTGGCGGAGTCTGGCCTGCGCGCATAGCTGGAAGCCTCAGAGCGGGTCCACCACAATGCTGAAGCGAGGGCTTTGTACCTCGCGAATGAGTATGCGGCTGTCACCAAGCAGGAGCCCCGCTTTTGGAAGCAGCTGGAGGACTCCGGGAAGAAACAGGCAGCTCTGGAGGCACATGGGTGCGGTGTGAGGCGTGGATTGCCAGGCACAGAGTTGCAGCGCTACGATGGAGGCAGAGGCAGCAGGTGCAGACACACTGAGGATGACTGGGTGCGGCAGCTGCGGCATGTACATGGTCCTAGAGGGAGCACCTGAAAGGAGTTTCATCTGCATGAAGTGTCGTCTGATAGAGCTGCTGGAGGAAAAGTTAAGGGGACTGGAGATGCAAGTGGAAACTCTGGCTGAGTTTAGAAGGGGATTTGAGCAGATGATGGAACACAGACATGATGAGGCACAGGGGACAAGCTCAGGCGAGCGGACAAAAGCAGGACCTAAGGACTCTGAGGAGGGACTGCTCGGTGAGGACAGTGGACGGTGGAAGCATGTCACTAGGAGAACCAGACAGAGGATAAGACGGGCCAGCGATGGACAAATAGAACTCAGGAATAGGTTTGCTGAGTTGGGAAATGAAGATGGAACACAGCGGGCTGCTGAAGGAGTAACGGCAAGGAAGAAGAGGCAAGCAGCTAGTCCTGCAGATGGAGGGGAGCAGTCAGTGGAGGCAACATCAAGTACGAGCCCTAGGAGGATTGTGAGGTCAAATACAAATCAGGAGGAATCACGGCCAGCTGCTGTGGGGGATAGACCGGAGAATCGCATTGTCACCAGGAAAAGGCAAGTCTACGTGATTGGAGACTCTCTACTGAGAAGAGTAGACAGGCCTGTAACTAGACCGGATCGGGAGAACAGAAGAGTGTGCTGTCTGCCGGGGGCTAAGATACAGGATGTGGACTTGAGCCTGAATACGATCTTAGCGGGAGCGGGAAAAAGTCCGTTGATTATCCTTCATGTGGGAACGAACGATACAGCTAGTTACTCACTGAACTGTATCAAGGAGTACTATTTCAGACTGGGGAAGAGGCTTAAAGACATCGAGGCTCAGGTGATCTTCAGTGGGATTCTGCCGGTTCCTAGAGCAGGGCGACGAAGGAGGGACAAGATTATGGCAATCAACAGATGGCTCAGGGAGTGGTGTTATAAGGAGGGCTTTGGGATGTACGGTCACTGGGACGCATTTACGGATAGACAACTGTTTGCTCAGGATGGACTTCATCTCAGCAAGGAGGGAAATAGGATTCTAGGATGGAGGCTTGCTGACCTCATCAAGAGGGCTTTAAACTAGAAAGTTGGGGGAGATGGTTGGGAAATGTTCGGGAGATCTCCACGCCAGAACATAACCTGGAGAGGGAAGTAAACAAAGTGAGCGGGGATACCCTTGCGGCCCCAAGATTTGATCCAAGGAGGAATAGTGGAGTAGAAACCAGAGTAACGGGTGATGCTGGTGGCAGACAGTTTGTGCACGACGGGGGAAAGAATGTCACTGACGCCAAACGCCGAAAATTAAAAGGTTTGTACACTAATGCGAGGAGCCTAGGTAACAAGATGGAGGAACTGGAGTTACTCGTGCAGGAAGTGAAGCCGGATATTATAGGGATTACCGAAACCTGGTGGAATAGTACTCATGACTGGAGCACGGGTATTGAAGGCTATGTGCTGTTCAGAAAAGACAGGAAGAAAGGCAAAGGTGGGGGAGTAGCCTTGTACATCAATGATGAAATTAAATGTAGCGAAATAAGATGCGATGGAATGGATAAGACGGAGTCCGTCTGGGCAAAAATCACGCTGGGTAAAAAAGCAACTAGAGCTTCCCCTGAGATAGTGCTTGGGGTATGCTACAGACCGCCGGGATCGGATTGGGATATGGATAGAGACCTCTTTAATGTCTTTAATGAAGTAAACACAAAGGGGAAATGTGTGATTATGGGGGACTTCAACTTCCCGGATATAGACTGGAGGACGAGTACTTCAACAAATAATAGGGGTCAGATTTTTCTGGATGTGATAGCGAATGGATTTCTTCATCAAGTAGTTGAAGCACCTACGAGAGGGGATGCCATTTTAGACTTGGTGTTGGTGAGCAGTGAGGACCTTGTAGAAGAAATGGTGGTAGGGGACAACCTTGGTTCGAGTGATCATGAGCTGATTCAGTTCAAACTAGATGGAAGGATAAACAAATGTAGATCTGCAATTAGGGTTTTCGACTTCTCGAGGGCTAATTTTAAAGAGTTAAGAAAATTAGTTAGGGAAGTGGATTGGACGGAGGAATTAGTGGATTTAAATGTGGAGGAGGCCTGGAATTACTTTAAGTCACAGCTGCGGAGACTGTCAGAAGCCTGCATCCCGAGAAAGGGGAAAAGAACCATGGGCAGGAGTTGTGGGCCAAACTGGATGAGCAAGCAACTCAGAGAGGGGATTAGACAAAAGCAGAAAGCTTACAGGGAGTGGAAGGAAGGCAGGATCAGTAAAGAAAGCTACCTTGCTGAGGTCAGAACATGTAGGGATAAAGTGAGGAAGGCTAAAAGCCGCATTGAACTGGAACTTGCAAAGGGAATCAAAACCAATAGTAAAAGGTTCTACAGCCACATAAATAAGAAGAAAACAAAGAAAGAAGAAGTGGGGCCGCTATACACTGAGGATGGAATGGAGGTTAAGGATAACCTAGGCATGGCCCAACATCTAAACAAGTACTTTGCCTCGGTTTTTAATAAGACTAGTGAGGAACCTTGCGATGATGGAGGGATGATAAACGGGAATGTGGATATGGAAGTGGATATTACTGCAACTGAGGTAGAGGCCGTACTTGAACAGCTCGATGGGTCGAAGTCGGAGGGCCCGGACAATCTCCACCCGAGGATATTAAAGGAACTGGCGCGTGAAATTGCGAGCCCGTTAGCGAGAATTTTTAAGCAATCGATAATCTCGGGTGTTGTGCCGTATGACTGAAGGATTGCTAATGTAGTTCCTATTTTTAAGAAAGGGAAAAAGACTGATCCGGGTAATTATAGGCCTGTTAGCTTGACGTCTGTAGTATGTAAGGCCTTGGAAAAAATTTTAAGGGAGAAAGTAGTTAAGGACATAGAGGTCAATGGTAATTGGGACGAATTGCAACACGGATTTACTAAGGGTAGATCGTGCCAAACCAATCTGATCTCCTTCTTTGAGAAGGTGACGGATTACTTAGATAAAGGAAATGCGGTAGATATAATTTACCTAGATTTCAGTAAGGCGTTCGACATGGTTCCGCACGGGGAGCTGTTAGTTAAATTGGAAAAGCTGGGAGTGAATATGAAAGTTGTAAGGTGGATAAGGAACTGGTTAAAGGGGAGACTCCAGAGGGTCGTATTGAAAGGTGAACTGTCGGACTGGAAGGAGGTCACCAGTGGAGTCCCTCAAGGATCGGTTTTGGGACCGATCTTAATTAACCTTTTTATTACTGACCTTGGCACAATGAGCGGGAATGTGCTAATAAAGTTCGCGGATGACACGAAGCTGGGGGGTATTGCTAACACGGAGAAGGACAGGGATACTATTCAAGAAGATCTGAACCACCTTGTAAACTGGAGTAATAGAAATAGGATGAAATATAATAGTGAAAAGTGCAAGGTCATGCATTTAGGAATTAATAATAAGAATTTTGGATATACGTTGGGGGCGCATCAGTTGGAAGCGACGGAGGAAGAGAAGGACCTTGGGGTACTGGTTGATAGCAGGATGACTATGAGTCGCCAATGTAATACGGCTGTTAAAAAAGCAAATGCGATTTTGGGATGCATCAGGCGGGGTATTTCCTGCAAGGATAAGGAGGTGTTAGTACCGTTGTATACGGCGTTGGTGAGACCCCATCTGGAATACTGTGTGCAGTTCTGGTGTCCCATGTTCAAGAAGGATGAATTCAAACTGGAACAGGTTCAGAGACGGGCTACGAGGATGATCCGAGGAATGGAAAAACTGCCTTATGAAAGGAGACTCAAAGAGCTTGGCTTGTTTAGCCTGGCCAAAAGAAGGCTGAGGGGGGATATGCTCGCCCTATATAAATATATCAAGGGGGTTAACGTTAGGGAGGGAGAGGAATTATTTAAGTTTAGTACTAATGTAGCCACGAGGACGAATGGGTATAAACTGGATATTAGGAAGTTTAGACTTGAAATTAGACGAAGGTTTCTGACTATTAGGGGAGTGAAGTTCTGGAATAGCCTTCCGAGGGAAGTAGTAGGGGCAAAAGACTTTCCTGGCTTTAAGACAAAGCTTGATAAGTATATAGAGGGGATGTTATGATAGGATCGTTAATTTGGGCAATTGATCTTGAATTACCACCAGACAGGTCTGCTCAATGGTCTGCGGGGTGATGTTGGATGGGATGGGTACTGAGTTGCTGCGGAGAACTCCTTCTTGGGTGCTGGCTGGTGACTCTTGCCCACATGCTCAGGGTTTAGCTGATCGCCATATTTGGGGTCGGGAAGGAATTTTCCTCCAGGGCGGATTGGCAGGTGCCCTGGAGGTTTTTCGCCTTCCCCTGCAGCGTGGGGCACGGGTCGCTTGCTGGTGGTGTCTCTGCAGCTTGAGGTCTTCAAACCATTTTTGAGGATTTCAATAACTCGGTCCTGGGATAGGGGTTGTACAAAATTGGATGGGTGGGGTTCTGTGGCCTGCCTTGTGCAGGAGGTCAGACTAGATGATCAGATTGGTCCCTTCTGACCTATGAGTCTATGAGTCTATGAGTCCAGGCCAGGAGACTCTCCAACCCCGAGGGGTGCTATCTTGAAGGGGATGTGTGTGTAGTGGGGTGGTCTCCCGCTCCTGCCTTGAGGGGTTTAAAGACAGCCCTGGGAGAGGGTTGTGGCAGGGGAAAAGCTACTAGGCTGATTGGGGGAGCATCCGCAGCTGAGGCACACCCCAATCAGGCCTCAGCTGGGCCTATATAAGAGGTGGTTAGCCAGGAGCTAGCAGAGTCTCTCTCTGCCTGTAGAGGGAGAAGGGCCTGGCTGCAGTCCCCCCAAACTGGCCCTGTGTAGAATTTTTGAAACCTAATGTGGCCCTCAGGCCAAAAAGTTTGCCCACCCCGTTCTATTTCCTAAACATCACTGGTAATTAACTATCTGGATTAACATAAGGTTATTATATATAAAGCAGTTAAAGAGAGATCACCAGAAACTTTACGGAGACATATAGAAAATGATATTATTGCTCCCAAGTTCTATCTAATAATATTTCCTTTTCATTTCTGAATTAATCGAATAATGCCCTAGACAGGAAACCATTGGTTACACTGGTCACCTCTAACAAGCTGACAGTAAACGTAGACTACTAGAGTCATGAACTTCGTCCAGTTCTTTGATAATAAAAGTCTACATATAAAAGTTCCAGCCTACTTAAGGTGGAATGGCCATAATTACCATTCACATACTTTTCTAACCTGACTCCAAAGGGTGAATCTGGGTCAATAGGCTGCAAGTTGCTTAACTCTTTCTGGCTATGTGTCACACAACCCCTTTTACAAGGCCTGGGGCTGTTTCGTTTAACAATCAGGGGACCCAAAATGGAGAAACTGGAACCAGAGTGCGCCCAAGGGGGAGCTCTGGGAAGGGTGGGCTGAAGCAATTGGAGAGTGTGGAGGAGCCAAACCAAAGCTAGTCTCAGGGCCTTGGTGCTTGGCGGGCAGGTTTCTGCTCCCAGAGGGAGGCACTAGAATGGAAGCTGCACCGCTAGAGTGAGCCTCGAAACCCAGAGGCAGAGGCAGGGCCTGAACAGTCTTGTTCGTGGGCCCCAAACACACTCAGCTGGTGAGCGTCCAGCTGCACAAGCTTCAGTGGAACTGTGACAGAAAACCTGGAGCAGCTACTCAGATGTGGAAGGGGAGTGGGCCTGGCCAGGGAGGTGCCACAAGGCATTTTCTTCATCCAAATGTGTCTCCTTTGCCTTCTGTGTTTCCCCAAGTGCTCTTGTTCCAGTATTAATCTATCTGGTCTTCCCTGAGGGAAATGTTCCTGGAACACACGGTGCCTGTTTGGGACCAGGGAGAGAGTTTGTGTCTCCCTTGGAAAGTGCTCCCCAGAACGGCAGAGACAGGGAGTCCCTGTTCCAGTGGGTTTTCTCTCATCTCGCCCCCCTACTCTCTATCTTTCCTCATGTATTCAGGTCCAGCTCTCTCTTTCCTTTTTAACTCACCCATATACAAACGTGTCTTCCTCCATCTATCACTTCTAAGTCCCTGGTCATTACCAACTAGGATCCTGCAGCTGTGGTACCCTATAGATTAGCCTGCTTGCTTGCCTATATATCTTTTCTTATAAGTTTCTTATTTTCTAATGGATTTGGTTATTTGTCTTATTAATAAGTTTACAGATTAATATTGGAGTATATTTCCCCTGTAACACAAGGGACCTGCAGGCCACATCCTGTATGTTGAGCTAAAGCAGGTAGCAAAGATGAAAAGGTTTGGGGAAAAGTGCAGCCAGAACCTCCTGTGGAAGTTGTGGAAATGTAGGAAGAGGGGTTGCAACCTTGCACATTCTCCATAGGCATGCGCCAGGGTCTGCCTCATGCCACTAAATGGGCAGGCATCTGGAATGGGGGTGAACTGGGCCATGTACCTGCCTGTGCTCACTGCTCCATGAAGGACCCACCAACCAATCACCCTGGTGGGCAATGGGATCGGGGTGGAGTACTTTCTGGCCCACCGGGTTTCCTTGCACTCTGAAGGTGGTACTATATCCCACCACATGGTATCAGGGCATCTGAGGAAGTGAATTGTGCGGAGCATGAGCATGTAATGTTGTTCCCTTGAAGGAACTCAGAAATGAACTGGCTTCAGGTCATGCAACCCGCTTGGATCATAAAAGGGAGGGGGTAGAGTTAGTCATGGGACAGGAACCCAATAAAAAATTCCAGAGGTCCTGGGGTGCATCATAGCATTCTTTCTCAGATCTGAATCTTAGAGTTCAGAAAATGAGATACTAGCATGAATTTTCCTAAGCTTAATTACGAGCTTAGATTTGATAGGCTGCCACCACCCAAAAATATGGTGTTTTGGGGCACTCTGACCTCCCCAACCTTCCCTGGGGACCCCAAGAACCCAGACCCCTTGGGTTCTTAAAACAAGGAGAAATAAACCATTCCCCCACCTTCCCCCTCTCAGAACTTCCCTCCCTGGGCTATCCTGAGATATTGATCTAACCTCTTAAATCACCATACAGAGAAGCATCTCCCTTCCCTTCCACAAAGCCCACGTCCAGACTAACCCGCGGCATCGGCGGGTTAAAATCGATTGCTCGGGGATCGATATATCGCGTCTAGTCTGGACGCGATGTATCGATCCCCGAGCGCGCTTACATCGATTCCAGAACTCCATCAACCCGAACGGAGTTCCGGAATCGACACGGAGAGCCGCGGACATCGATACCGTGCCGTCTGGACGGGTGAGTACCTCGATTTTAGAAATTCGACTTCAGCTACGTTATTCACGTAGCTGAAGTTGCGTATCTAAAATCGATTTTAATACCCTAGTCTGGAAACAGATTCAAGGAAAACACAGAGAGATTTTATCTCTCCCTCCTTCTGTCTCCCCTACCCGTCCTGGTGAGTTATCCCAATCCCCTGGAATAACACAAAGGAAACAGAAAAAAAAATCAATCAGGTTATCTAAAAAGAAATCTTTTAATAAAAGAAAGGAAAAAGTAAAGAATTATCTCTGTAACTTCAAAATGTCAATATACAGGGTCCTATAGTTTACAGATACCAGAAAGAGACTTTCCTCACAGTACCAATACAAATCAAAATATTCCCAGCAACTACACATATAAAAGTTAACCAGCCAGATCCACAAATGCAAGTAGTGTAAAACAATTAAAAAGCCTAAACCGCCTGTTTTACTTACTATATGAAAAGAAACTTAGAGAGCCTGTAGTAATGTCTGGTCTCTCTCAGACCCTCCAAGAGAAGAACAAAGAACAAAGAACTCACACCCAAACTTCCCTTCACCCGAATTTAAAAGTATCTTGTCTTCTGATTGGTCTTCTGGTCAGGTGTCCAGTTTCCTGCTTGTAACCCTTTACAGGTATAAGAGACATTAACCCTTAACACTCTGTTTATGACAGGGTGAGGTTTGGATGGGGAGCATCCCTGTGGCCCACGGAGATGGGCAAAGAGGGAGAAGACCACTAGTGCTGCGTCTGTACTGATGGTGATGCACAGCCTGTCTCTATCTCCGGAAAGGGTAAGGGGGCTGCACGGAAGAGACCAGCTCCTAATGCATCAGGGAGCAGAGACTAAAACAACACCCGCTGAAGTTTGCCCAAAGACAGGGGAAATGAGACAACCCTTCGGCAGCAGTGGTATGGAATATGGAGAGGACAAATATAAACAGGGCTTCTCTCATCCCTCCCCTCCCACCTCCACTCTGTGCCTGTGGCCAAGGCTCAGGCCAACCTGAACTAAGGTCTTCTGCTGCTCCAGCCGGGGTGGCCTGGGCTCTTCCCCTCCCTTGGTGATTCCTATAGTGGCTGGAGGCTTGAACTTCTCCCAGCTGAAGCAGAAGCAGGCTGGGCTCGGGGCTCCTGCCCCCTTCCGCCAAGCTGCTTCACATCAATCAGATGAGGATTGGAATGTTCTGTTCATTCCCTCTGAAGCATCTGGCACTGGACACTGTCAGAAGACAGGCTACTGGGCTACATGGACCATTGGTTTTACCCGGAACAGCCATTCTGATCTTCTTATTTAGACCCCCGCTTCCTATTGGAACCCACTGTACCCCACCCCCCTCCCAGAGCTGAGATAGACCCCAGGAGTCCTAACGGGGTCTCTCTCTCCAAAGATCAGAGGGGTAGCCATGTTAGTCTGGATCTGTAAAAGCAGCAAAGAGTCCTGTGGCACGTTATAGACTAACAGACGTATTGGAGCATGAGCTTTCATGGGTGAATACCCACTTCGTCAGATGCATCCGACGAAGTGGGTATTCACACATGAAAGCTCATGCTCCAATAAATCTATCTCTCCAAAAAGTTAGTAACAAAGTAAGAATAAACATTAAAATTTTAGCACTAACCAGTGACCTTAACTAACTTGCCATAAGACCTGAGAACATATTGGTTTTAGACATGACAGGGTTGCAGCTGACAAGGGGAGGGGAAGAAAGGAGCAAGGGACAGGGGCAGGGCCTTGGGCAGATGAAACACAGTAGAGTCGAGACTTGACAGAAGAGATGAGGCAAGATTGCAATTTCAGGGATCCAACTGCCAGTAATTAGAAAGGTGGCAACCCAGTGTAGCGTGCATAGACTGACTCCCCAGTTCATCACATTGACACAGCACAGTAAGGACAGGGAAGGGTTTAATGTCTCTCTGTCTGTCCAGTAAGTGATTCAGGGAAGAGGCCCCATCACCATGCATGAAGCAGCTCTGCATGGATCTCAGTCTGAGAGCCAGAGCACAGGGAGAAAACATTTAGGTCTCTTTATGAGTAAAGAGCTGGAGCAGCCTGACCCGGATCTGTTTGGTTCTCCCCCCATAGATGATGGGGTGGAGCACGGGGGGCACCACCAGATACATACTGGTAATGAGAACACGTAAATGCAGTGGCACTTTGTGGCCAAATCGCTGTGTGAGGGAGGAGAATAAATCTGGGATGTACAAAGCTACGATGGCACAAATATGAGAGATGCAGGTCCCAAAAGTTTTGAGCCGGGCATCCTTTGTGTGGAGACGGAAGATGGCCCGGAAGATCAGAGTATAGGACACAGAGATAAAAAATAAATCCATTCCTATCTCAGAGAAAAGATTAAACAGGCCGTAGTAACTACTGATGCGAATGTCAGTGCAGGCCAGCTTCACCACGGCTATATGCCCACAATAGAAGTGGGGAATGATGTTGGTTCTGCAATATGGCCACTGCTTCGCCAGGAAGGGATAGGGTAATGTGAGTACGCCACTACGGAGCATCACGGCCAGGCCTACCTTGGCCACAACAGAGTTTGTCAGGGTCATGGAATATCTCAGAGGATGGCAGATGGCCACATAGCGATCAAAAGCCATGGCCACAAGGATTCCAGACTCCATTGTTGAGAAGGCATGGATAAAGTACATCTGAGTGAGGCAGGCACTGAAACTGATCTCCCTGGAATTGAACCAGAAGATGCTCAGCATTTTGGGTACAGAGGATGTGGACATGACCAGGTCAGTGACAGCCAGCATGCAGAGGAAATAGAACATGGGCCCCTGAAGGCTCGGCTCCATCTTCACGATGAACAGGATAGTGAAGTTCCCCAACATGGCTAAGGTGTACATAGCACAGAAGGGGATGGAGATCCAGATATGGGCTCTTTCCAGGCCAGGAATGCCCAGCAGGATGAAGGTGGGGGGGTTGGTGAAGTTGATTGTGTTGGAATCTGACATGGAGTAGGGGAGAAGGTGTCCAACTCTGATGCATAAGGGTGTCTCCTGCAGGTACCGTATTTTCTCCTGACTTTCTGTGTGTTCCCAGGATCTCGGGTGATGGTTGCAGTAGAAATATCTGAATGGAGAGACAACATTAATATGACACACTACATGCACTAGTGGAGGCTGTTCTCATGGGAGAAGCAGACTGATCACTCTTCACACACTGAAAAATTATGCAGAGAAAATAACTATGAACAATGTCCCTACTAAATCCAATTCCATATTTTGTAGTGCTCCCTGGATTAATAATTCCTACACTTTGTAATGGGGGAATCTTAAGAGACACCAGCAGGAAACAGAAGTGCGGATAGTGGTTATCCATCATTGTTCCTTAATGCAATGAGAGCCAGGCTAGGGAGCCCATACTGTGGGGAGTTCCCAATTCATCCATTTCTTTGAAATCTGAGTGGAAAAAAACCCAAACTTTTGGGAATACATGTGCTGGGAGAAACATCCCAACTAGAATATACTTCAGGGAAAAGACTTGGGACCCATTAATAGTAGCTCGAGAGAAACACCTTATCATTTGCAGTAGTGGAGAAATCAAAACAATGTTCCCATGACTAAGATATGAGATGGAGAGTAACATCTTCAGGAATGTCTTCAGTTTTGGTCTCCCAGTCTCTATCAAGGGTATAGCACATATAGAAGGGATTTCCAAGACAGGCTCTGAGAATGGAAAAGGCTGCCAATGTATAAAAGTCTGGGACTCTTTAGGTTACACAAGAGACAAAGAAGAAAGCATATGATATAGGAGAGGAAAATAAAAAATGAAACTGATTTACATGCAAATGAACAGTTCCCAATCAGTACTATCTATAGACACTTAGTGCTCCAAGGTGACAAATTCCCCAAAGCTGAGGAAATTTGTCAGCAAAACTGATTGAGAGGAAAAATTCAGACAGAAAAATATGAATGAAAATTGTTATTTTTTTAGAACAGTTTCTTAGCAGAAAAATCATATTTCCACCATCAACAAAGTGAACAACTTTGGGTAAAAACCCAATTCAGTGGTAAAGTGAGGGAAGCAATTGGGGGTGGGTGGGAGGGAGCAATGAGTAATAAAGAGGAAAAAGGGAAAATAGCCAAGAATAAAAATGTTAAGTTAAGAAAATTGATAAGGGATGTTAAGACATCAAGGAAGACTCCATGTTTGGCAGGGCCTCTGTCAATTCCTGTGTTAAAATATTAAAAATAAAAGGAAAGGTTTTGTTTTGTTTTTTTACAAAATAATTGACAAGGTTAAAAACAATGGAACAGTTCGTATGGTATTAGTTCAAAACAAGTCTAGAAATGTTATTAATGACTGTCACCAACATTGTTTATGCAAAACAGGTCTTGTCAAATAAACATGATTTTATCCTTTTATGAGAGTACCTACTGGTTGATCAAGGGCATACATTTTGTTAATCAAGGGAACCACACAGAACATATAGCACTGAGAAATGGTAATTGCTATCATAATTTATATTTGGCCCCTAGAACTCCTTGCTACCAACATTATTGGAGCAAAGAGCATAGAAGAATGGGATTCACAAATGGATTGTCCATTCTGGGGGTGCTGGTGGCATCCCCTGTAGTTAAGGCTGGCTGACACCTTCCATTAGAAGACATAATTTTCAGTTTCTTATAAGTTTGTCAAATTTTAGGTGTTTGGACTGAAATTTCCCATTCTGGGTGTCTCTTTCGAGCAGAATTCCTTTTTGAAAGTTTCAGGCATAACAGTTCAGCCGACTTCTCAAATGAAGCTAGGAGTAAGTATGTGTTACCCATGTTGAAAAATTCTCATTATTTTTCTACTGAGGAGCCCTAACACCTCCAACCTTTCCAGCAGACAAAAGTCAGGTAACAACCTCTGTTTCCCTGGTGCTTTAATAGCCAGTGCCCTGACATGCAAGAGGAAGGGGAGACAGCATCTGTGCATTAGCAAGCAGCGGGCTCCCAAAGTCTGTCCTCGGTTCTTGCTCCAAAAGGAGTTTTGCCTCACTGGGGCCTGAGGAAAGCATGGGCCGTAGTCTCAGAATTTGGCCTTGTATTGCACATCTACTAACAGTCCATCAGGCAGGATGCTCAGGGGTGCACAGAAAGGAGTGACATTTTGACCAGTGATTCTTTAGCAAACTCATCACTTATGGCAAGAGCCCTGGGATGTGTCATGTTTGTGCAGAGGGAAAAGGACCACAGACTTACGCCACAGGGTTTCTCGATCAGGTGAGCTCCTCAACAAGAGATGGGTACCTGTGAATTCTGAGACGGAAGTGTCCTCCATACGAATCTTCCTCAGGTATCTGTAACCAACACCTGAGAATTTTCAGCAACATCTCATGCCAAGAGCAGACACAGGATTGTGCACAGTTTATAATGTAGCTCTGTGTAATCCCTGTGGGGTTCGCTCAGCCTCTAGAGGACAGAGCATCTGAATGTAAACAGGCTGCAGAAAAGCATCTCTCCACTTCTGTGCTAATTATCCCACTTTAGGAGTAAACAGTAATTAAGGGATCTTCCCAAAGGGAGATGAGAACTCCTGGTCTCTGTGCTGAGTCACAGAGGAATTGGATGCTCTGTGCATTTGTGTATCTTTATAAATTATAGCTGATTAGGAAAAAAAAAGCATTAATGCCTAGATTTCCACAGGCTCTGGTGCCCTGTAAATGCCCAGGATTAGTAGGTAGATAGGAGAAAAGGAGAAATGGAGAAAGATGACTAAGGGAAACATGAGCACTAAATCTTCTCACAATTGTCATACTGTTCAGCACCCTTTAGTGAAGGACCTTCAAAAGGGCTAGCAAAGGAAAGGCATTATGAAAATATCTCCAGTATACAGATAGGTAAACTGAGGCACGGGGAGATATGGGCTGGCCAAGGTCACACAGAGAATGAGACACACGATGACAGATAGAACCCAGGAGTCCTTATTTCCTTACTGTAATCACGGTCTCTCCATCACACCAAGAGGGAAATAGACTCCTGCTCTTTCAGGGACTGTTCACTGGGTGGGATGCAGAGGAAAGGCTGGAAGAGGGAGTCTTTAGCCATTGCCATCCTGTCAAGGTGAATCTGAGTTTTTCACAACTAGCTGCTGTTTATGAGCTCCCGCTCCTGTGAGGTGTGAACTCTGGGACGGCACTTCCGCTCCCACTCAGAAACCTGCCAACTCATCACAGTCACTGGGGTCGCTTCAGGGGAACAGACTTAGGCTGCGTCCACACTGGCAGATGTAACGATCCGGGAGTGAACCCCTCTCAGAGAGCGCTGCAAGGATCGCACTGCTGTGTGTTCACACTGTCAGCTGCCAGCACAATGGCACCACCATGCTGGCGGCCCTTGCAGCACTTGCAGCAGCATTAGGAGTGGTGCACTCTGGGTGGGTATCCCACCGAGCACCTCTTCCCCTTCAGCTGCCGAGGTTTTTGGGAAGGGGACGGGGGGACATGGAACAACCTGGGTCCTGTCTCAATACCCAGTCGTGCATTGGTTCTCATCCCAGCACTCCTTACTCTTCCCTCCACATTTGGTGCCATCTTTCAACAGTTTTTGTATGGCACGCCCCGTCCACCTTTTCGGTCTGCAGGAACAGATCCCAGACTGTTGGTGAACATGCTGATGGGTCTCACTAACACGTCACGAATGGCAGTCCAGCTACTCCTTAAACAACAGAGGATGAGGAGTCCGAGGAATACGTTGACATGCGTAATAGAGACAACAAGAGATTGCTTGTGGCATTCAAGGATGTGCTGGCCACAGTGGAAAGCTGTTTTATGGCTCAGGAAACAAGCACTGAGTGGTGGGATCATGTCATCATGCAAGTCTGGGATGACGAGAAGTGGCTGCAGAACTTTTGCATGAGAAAATGCACTTGCATGGGAATGTGTGGTGAGCTAGCCCCCACCCTATGACGGAAGGACATGAGAATGAGATCTGCTCTGATGATGGAGAAGCGCATGATGATTGCTCTGTGCAAGCTGGCTATTACAGACAGCTACCGATCGGTGACTAACCAATTCATAGTGGGCAAGTTGACCATTGGAGTTTGCAGGGCAATTAATCACATCCTGCTAAGAAAAAAAAATGTGACTCTGTGTAATGTGTGTGACACTGTGGATGGCTTTGCACAGATGGTTTCCCTAACTGTGAAGGGTTGATAGATGGCACGTATATTCCAGTTCTGACACCAGACCAGCTAGCCTCTGAGTATATTAATAGGAAAGGTTATTTCTCGATGGTTCTCCAGGCGCTTGTGGATCATCATGGGTGTTTCAAGGACATTAACACAGGCTGGTCCAGAATAATGCATGACACACAAATCTTTCGGAACATAGGCCTGTTTAGGAAGCTGCAAGCCGAGCCTTTTTCCCCGGACAAGAAGATCACCCTAGGGGAAGACAAAATGCCCATTGTGACCCTGGGAAAACCCACCTACCTCTTGTACCGTGGCTCATGAAGCCATACATGGGGACTCTTGACAGCAGCCAGGAGCAATTCAACAACGATTTGAGCCTGTGCAGAATGACTGCTGCGTGTGCTTTTGGCAGTTTTAAAGGCCTGGTGGCGAAGTCTGTATGGGAAGCTGGATCTGACCAATGATAACATCCCTATGTTTATAGCCGTGTGCTGTACCCTGCATAATATTTGTGAAGGGAAGGGTGAAAGCTTCATTCAGGCATGGACGGCTGGGTCTCAGCTCCTGGAGGCTGAATTTGAACAGCCAGAGACCGGCCTTTGAGAGGGGTCAGCACAGGGCTGTGAGTATCAGAGATGCCTTGAGGCAGCAATTAGTTGCTGAAAGCAATGTTTGGTGCTGTGCTTGGGAGTGCAGTGGCCTCAGTGCTATTAGGTGTCTGTGATTGCTCCATATGACACACTGACTAGCAGGGCCTCTTGCTTTTCTGAGCTAGTCTTGCTTTTATGTAATGCAATAAAAATGCTTTCAAACAAAAAATGCATTTGTTAATATTAAAAAAAGGTGGAGAGACACACATGGAGGGAGGTGGTGATGGGGGTCTGGAATCATTACAGATTTGTGTATATACAGGTGTCATATGCAGCCTTGCTGTCTGGAGTGCCGTGAAACGGATGCCGTACCTCATCTGAGCTGAACTGCCTGTGGATGGGATTTGAGTGCTGTGGGTAATGGTTGGAGTCTGCAAGGCTGGACGGTGAAGGTGTAGGTGTTGGAGGCTGCTGGGGGAGATATGAAGCAGGATGGTGGGTAACATAGGGGCACAAGGGAAAGACTTTTGGAACAAGAACTGCAGGGTGGGTCGGCTGAGGAGCTGCTCCATATACAGAGTTAGGAGTGCCTGAATCGAGTCTGCTTGGTGCTCCCTAATGATTAGGAGTCACTCCACAGTTTGTTGCCAGCAATCTGCGCTCTCCTGGCTTGTAGCCTCATTTTGCTGTCCCATCACTTGTGCATTTTTTGATTTTCAGCATCCGGGTAGAATTCCTCTGGGCAGCGTCCACAGGCTCCCTTGACACCTTTGAGGAGCAGTGGGTGTTGTTTGGGGTTCTCTGCTCAGCATCCTCACCCAGTTCTTTCGTTAACTCTTCAGACCTCACACCTGTTCCTGTAATATCTTTAGTTGTCCTCCGACTTAACTGAGATCCCAGACCTTGTGGATCCTCCCCTTAGGCTGAGGGCGGTCCTTTAGCAGTGGGTGGACCTATGCCCAGCCACTTCCTGGATCTCAACAGGACCAGACTCCTGCATCCAACTGGTCTGGGTCTGTCACAATAAGGACATGAAAAGAGTTCTTAAGTCAGGTTACTGGTAGAGATGGTGAGCTTTATGCAATTTGGAGGCATAAACTTCCCCTGATAATGCTTAAGCACACTTGAGATGACAGGATCAGGCCCAAGCATTCTTTAAAGACCACTGGCAGGCTAGGATAGTGATTAGAATTACCTGTTTCCCATGTATACACAGGGAACTAGTTCAATTCCTCAGCATAAGATCATTACTCCTTGAGTGCCTCATAGGCAGTTTACTACAAGCTTCAAAAACATGTAGAGGCAATGAGATTATTACACTCAAGTTTCATTACAAAGTTAGTATTCCATTTTGATCTTTGAATCAAAAGATACAGCAGCAGACAGGATCCATCTGTTTACATAGTTAAGATCTAACAAGATAAAAGTAAACACATGCAAAAATAGCACTTCCAATTCTCTAACAATACAGGTTTCCATTTCAAAACTCTAGTCCCTTTAGCGTGGCTATGTCACATATGTGTAAAGAATGGCCCCAATTACCCTTTATGTATTTCTCTAATATGTTTTTAAAGGCTGAATTTGGATAAATTACCCTGCTAGTTGCATAACTGTCTAACCCTGTGTCACACCTATTAGCTTACGACTGATTACATGAACAATCTGACTGGATCCTTATGTCTTTGCGCTATTCCAGTACTCTTTGCTCACGTGCTTTGTACTCAGAGGCAGGAGGCTGGAGCTATAAGAGGGGGCTGATGAAGGCTGAGGTGCTCTTGGCTGACATTTTCGATGCTTGTGGTCTCCAGCACCTGCTCAGTATCATGGGGCAGCACAAGATAAGAAGTGAGGATATTCAAAGCAGAGGCCAGCAACCACTCCCATTAGCTGTATCAGTTTTTGCAGCTTTCTTGCTAGGGGCACATAACAAGAGTGAAAGACCAGCAAATTCTGAAGTGAACATATCACTGAATGCTATTATACAGTCAGTGATCATGTGGACACCAAAAATTTTGGTTCCACGGCAAGACTGCCAGGGGTGGACATAAACCGACTAACTTCAGCAACACTCCTGAGATTGATCCAAACAATGCTCGGTTTGCTAGGAGGCTACAGTCCTTTAGGGTTTGCCATGGCGATGATGGTGACTAACAGGATGACTAGCTCCCCAGATACTGAGGAAAAAGTTCTGTTGACCCATAATGTGTGTGCGCCTAAGGTCTGACAAACAGAAAGTGCAGGTGACATTTGCTGAACAAGAAAAGTGAAAGGGACATTTTCAGGGGGTTATGATTTACATATTTGATGGGTAGCTGGGAAAACACTCTCTCATTTTCCTTTGCTCTCCCTAGACTTGTTTTTTTCCTGTGGTACAGAAGAGAATGTAGTCATTTGGAGATATGGATGTATATCTTATACAAAATTAGATCTCACAGAGCTCTATTTCTATAGATATATTACTGTGATATTCTTTATCACAAACCAATACCCTGGAACCCTCCGTATACAGTTATATACTTTCAACACATCTTGTACAAAGTAAGTAATGTGAGGTGCAAAGTAAAACTTATGATTTGCTTCATATGACTATCCTATTTGTATTCATGTACAATTTTTTCTTATCTAAACCTATGAATATTGACTGTGTACCTATATTTCAAATATGTTTGCTCCTGTGGTAGTTCCCACAAGGTACTGTACATTCAGTCTAACCAGCGCATTATGAATGGACTATTCAAGCTGATGGCCCATCAATGAACACAATGGGTCATGGAAGAAGCTCATCCCCACTTGATGGACCTTCCTGTGGACTTTCTAGCCAGAATAGCTTATGTGACCCTTGACTCCATGTTGTGCCTGAACTTTTACACTAGCTCTGTTGTTCTCCATATGAGGAGAGATTAATAAGACTTGAACTTTTCAGCTTGGAAAAGAGACAGCTAAGGGGAGATAGGATTGAAGTCTATAAAATCATGACTGGTGTAGGGAAAGTAGAAAAAGAAGTGCTAGAAGTGCTATTTACTCCTTCTCATAACACAAGAACTAGGGGTCCCCAAATGAAATTAATAGGCAGTAGGTTTAAAACAAATACAAGGAAATCTTTCTTCACACAATGGACAGTCAACCTGTGGAACTCCTTGCCAGTGGATGTTGTGAAGGCCAAGACTATAACAGGAGTCAAAAAAGAACAAGATAAATGTTTGGATTCACTAGCCTGGCTTTCATTGAATGAAGGAACAATGATGGAGAACCAGTATCCACACACATAGTTCCTCCTGATGCCTATTAAGGTTTGCCACTCCAAGACATGTAGGAATTATTGACCCATGGCACAGCATCAAGTATGAAATGACATTATCAGAGTCAGTTACTCAGAATTAATTTATCTGAATAAAGAAAATGTCATTTTCCAGTGTGTGAAGAGTGACCAATTGATTAACCGATGAGAAGAGCCTCTATTAGTACATATATAGTCTGATACTGGCATTGTCTCTCCATCCAGGCATTTGTACTGTGACCAGCACCCTATACACTGGCCACATACAGGAAGTTGAGAGAATTTACAGTACACGCAGGAGACACCGTTCTCTCACAAAGTTGGACACCTTCCCTCCTACTCCATGTCACATTACAACACAACCAACGTCAACAATCCCTCCACCTTCATGTTGCTGGGCATTTCTGGCCTGGACGCAGCCCATGTCTGGATCTCCATCCCCTTCTGTGTCATGTACACCATCGCCCTCTTGGGAAACTTCACCATCCTGTTCATTGTGAAGACAGAGCTGGGGCTCCATGAGCCCATGTACTATTTCCTCTGCATGCTGGCCATCACCAACCTGGTTCTGTCTACATCCACCCTGCCTAAAATGCTGAGCATCTTCTGGTTCAATTCCAGGGAGATTGATTTCAGTGCCTGCTTCACCTCAATGTACTTCATTCACTGCTTCTCAGCGATGGAGTCTGGAATCTTCGTGGCCATGGCTTTGGATCACTTTGGATCGCTATCTGCGATCCTCTGAGACATTCCACCACTCTGACCAATAGCTTTGTGGCCAGGATTGGCCTGGCTGTGGTGCTGCGTGGCAGCATTCTTGCACTGCCCTACCCTTTCCTGGCGATGCGGTGGCCATATTGCAGAACCAACATCCTCTCCCACATACACTGTGAACACATAGCTGTGGTAAAGCTGGCCTGCGCCGACATATACATAAGTAGTTACTATGGCCTGCTAGTGGCATTCCTGGCGATGGTGTGGATGTGTTTTTTATTGCAGTGTCCTATACACAGATACTAAGGGCCATCTTCTGGCTTCAAACTTTTGGGACCTATGGCTCCCATCTCTGTGTCATTTTAGCATTTTATATCCCAGCTATCTTCTCCTTTCTTGCACACTGGTCTGGCCACAATGTGCCCCCACATTTCCACATTCTCCTTGTCAACATGTACATTCTACTGCCCTCCATGCTAAACCCCATCATCTATGGGGTGAGGATCAAACAGATCCGGGACAGGCTGCTCTGGCATGTTACTCACGTGGAATAAAGATTTCTTCTGGTGCTCTGGCTATCAGATCAAACTCTGTGGAGATCTGGCTGGTGACATGGTGTTAGGCTCTCTTCCCTGATCACTGACTAGAGACATTGAATCCTGGCTTTAGCTGACAGTGCTATATGAACCTGACAATCTGGGAAATCCATCTATGTACAACTCACAGGGGTGCTACACTTCTTATTCCTCGTAACCGGACACCTGAGGCCCCACATGCTACCCCCCCCATGTCCCCATGTCCATGCCCCTGTCACTCACTCCTCTCCTCACTATCCCTGTTACTCGCTGGATCATCTCTACCCTCTCCCTATCCCAGCAGCATCCTATATGTTCTAGGGCTGAAATAGGCATTTCAGTAGCCTGAGGAGGACCCTGCCTGCTAGTAGGAGACAGCCTCAACTGAGTAAGGGCTGATGTGGGTTTATGACACGGTGTCTCCACTCTACTCTGCTGCAACTGGACCTAGCCAGATACCCTTTTCAACCGGATGTTTTAGCTCAAAAATCAGGGCGGGGGAGGGTTCGTGGCATGGGACCCTAGCATTCTGGGGTCAAAGTGATGGGAGTAGGAGGTGAAGGGCTTAGAATGGATATTAGCATGGGGCAGATGGGGGAGGGGAACCGATATTTGCATGCGGGTGATGCAGGATGGGACCTGTCTGGGAATAGATATTAGTGTGGGGTTGATGGGGGTCTGGGAATGCATATTAGTGGGAGAGTGACGGGGTGCAAGTGGTCTGTGAATAGATAATAATGTGGGACTGATGGGGGAGGATCTGGGACTGTCTAGTGACATAAAGGACACATGTCTTTCTCCCAGAGGCCCCTAGGGAGTTGTGTGGAGGAAACTCTTTTAGCCCAAATTGAGAAAAGCTTATTAATCACTTCACAGCATTTCCTATTATTTTCTTTTACAGGGGGGCTGTAGCCTGTTCAGTTAAAATTGACAGCCCCTTTATATCATTTTGCCTCCATTTTATACTTTGTTTTTTTTCCTGCATTTGTGCATTCATATCACATTCCAATTCCTGAGAAGTTTGGGTTAAAGCAACCATATGCTGGGCATTGGCTATATTTTGCAAGTCTCTTCTCATCCCCTCATTCTGCAATCTCAACTTCTCCAACTCCTGTTACAAATTTTCCTTCTCACGTTTCCAGATCTCACACTCCTCTGCAAACTTATTCACAGCCTGATACATCATCCAAACAGCAGCATCTGTCATTTGTTCCTTGTTAGGAGTGGGAGTGCTGCAAGTCTGACATTTTAATAATATTGCATTCAAACACCCTTCCCTGAACACAACAGGAACAGAGTTCGGCAGCCAGGTATCAGAGCCAAGATCTTCACAGTAAACACCCATCAAAGATAACTGGGAGTTTCAGGGCAACCCCTTCATTCCCTGTACAGTGAACCTCAGTGACTACGTTCGTGAGCCCTGAGCTATAAATAATATGTCAGAAATGATTCAGAACAATGTTTAAATTAGTTGGTCAACACGAGGGATCTACGATACCAATCTCTTACTGGACAACAAGTCCAGAAAGAGTATTCATTCAGTTTGAAGGCCTATTTACTTAGACAACATTAAACCATCCTCTGCTACCAAATATTAACACCAGGGGGCGATACTATTCCTGAAATTGATCTTTAATGGCTCACAGTGGAGATGAGGACTGTCCTACCAACGAAAAAGTCCACAAGAATTATCTGCAATACACAGCATGTTATTGAGAAGGAATTACACAAGCCGTAATGGGTTATATCAAGCACATAACTCCTAAGTTAGACAAAGCTATACATTTAGAGCTATACACTTCCGGCAATGAGCCTCTTTTTCACAAGTAGTTCCTGTGCTCGCCTCATGCAGTCCTTCTTGGCAAACAGAGAAGGTCGTTACCAATTTTATATATGGCTTCTTTTCTCTTCAGCTGTTCTTCTCAGCCCTCCGCTCTGTCTCAGATTCCCTCAAAGCAAGGTTTTGTCTGCACTGAGATTCCTTTGGTTCACAGTCCTACTCAACCACAGAATCATGTTTAGCAGCATTGCAAACTTCTTCAAGTGTCAAAGTTAAGGAATCCCAATCAACCAGTGATTTAATTTTCTTGATACTTCTACTCTTTTTCCTCAGAGGAGCAGCATGTCTTAAAAGCATGCCCAGTGGGTGTCTCGTTACTAATTTTTATCTAATTATTATTTTAGAAGAGGCTAGAGGGCATCAGAATGTAAACAGAAGGAGAGAGATCTGTGCTGAGGCAGAGAGGAATTGGCTGTGTGACGTTGCATTCCATATGCTTTATGGAAATATGCTTATGAATATCAATGTGACATAACTGGAATATTCTTTATGTGAAATGCCTCTTGCAATGTCACATTGGAAAAGTTATAATATACTGAATATGTTCATCCTATTTGTATTGACAGACCCAGACCAGAAGGATACAAGAGAGGAGTCCTGTTGAGCGCCGGGATGTGGGAGAGTGCTAGCTCACTCATTGCTAAAAGTTCCTCCTCTGGCCTGGGGAGGGACTACTAAACCCAGAACCCAACTAAGTTTGGGGGATAACAAATGCAATAACGAGGACAGGGGGTTAAATGACCAAAACTAGGGAACCAGAAGGGGACACTGAGCAAAGAACCCTGGACAGAGCTCATTGCTCCTCAAAGACATCGAGAGAGCTGGCGGACGCTCCCCAGAGGAACTCTGCCTGGATACATGAATGGATAGAGGAACGAAAAACAGCCTATAAAGAACCGAGGAAGGCAGAGCACCTTTTGGAACAAACACACTCTCTCCGGGTAGGATGTAGGGGCATAGATGTCAATAAGAGGGAATGTCAGCCCATCCACCCGAGCCTGGCGACACAGCATGACCTCGGTAATCCCCAACAGCTTGGGCTGTAGGTGTAGGGAGAACAGGGTAGCCATCCCGGCCTGACGAGCCTGACAAGCTGAGAGCTGGCTAAGGTAGACCTGTCCTCCCACTCCAGCCACCAGCTAGCTTTGGTGGCTGGGTCCGTGTTGGTCTCCTGCAGGAAAATAACTGAATACCCTCCCTCCCGAAGGAAGGAGGGCACCTGACATCTGAAGAGACCCACCCTACAGTGTTCAAAGTGCCAAAGTCATTGGGACACGGTGCGTCTCAACCCAGCGGTGGCAGCCAGATTACCAATCGCGGCGAGGCAGATGGTCAGGTCCCGGGGTGTTGCAGAGGCCAAAACATGGGTAACCACCTGAGGAAGGGGAAAAGGGGGAGGAGGGGGGCACAGATTGCAAGCACCCTGACTGGGAACCTCTAACGGGGGGCGGCAACCTCTTCAGTGGTTGGGGCCAAGCCCAGGGCCTTGATCTCATCAAAAATAGAGGCAAAATCCCCACCTGCCTCTATGGGGTCCCCCTCAACAGCAGCCGTGGCAGTAGCCACTTCGGCGCCTACAGGGGGCACAGATGGCAAGTGAGGGGGACCTTCCGTAACCCCCTCAGGGAGGGACTCCATGAGAGAGGTGGTGCTACCTGCCTCTGCAGCTGCAGCGACCTCCACCAATTCCAATCGGTGAACATGAGCAGGGGAGGCAGCAGAAAACCCGACGCCAGCAACCTCTTTCCTAGTTTTACAGGGGGTCCCTTCCCCCTTGCCAGCAAGGGGGGGTGATGGGCCCACAGTCCCCACTTATGGCACCTCCCTTGCATGAACTCCCTGCTTCCTGAAGAGAGGGGCTGGCCAGCTGGGTCAAAGCCAGGGAGTGAGGGCGATGACAGAAGGGAAAAGGAAGATGAGAGCAGGACAGCAGGAAAAGGGTCAGACTCCCCCTGAGGCAAGCCTCACTCGATTCCAGCTATCGGCCCTTCCACCCTCTCCTCCACAGGCCCTGGTCTACTACCTACCACAGCAGCGGGGCCAGCACGCTCATCTGGGTACGTCTCAGAGGCCACCCCTGAGACCCAGGCAAAGTTGACAATGGTCACAGATGGAGGAGGGGAGATCCCAGGGACCGGGTCATCAGGGCTGCCAGCGATTGTAGAGCCGATGCCCTTCCCAGTGTCAGGAATTCCAGATGCCCTTCCAAGCTGGGCCACGGAGCAGTCCCTCTAGAAGTGCCCCACGACCTGGCAGACAAAGCACCAGGCCTCCCCCAAAGAATAGTAAACCCTGTACTTGGCCCCTCGATGGGGCACCAGAAAGGACCCCTCCAGAGCCCTCCATCACATGCCGCCAGCAGCACTTGATCCTCCACCTGCGGGAGGAACGATAAAACGTAGCAGAGGGCAGGGTCCTTACAGCCCAATGGAAGGGGGATGAGGACAGAGAGGGGCTTCCCCCGGAAGGAGAGGAATGGCAGAAGGGTTGAATTGGGGCAGAAGGGAGGAACAGAGGAGAACATCACCCACACACCCAGGTCCTCCAAAGGCTCAAGCCGGACATGAACATTCCCCACCCCCAAGCCTCTCTCCACCATCTCCTGGGCAGCGACCTCCAGTGCCAGGAAGAACACCACCTTCCCAAACATCTTAGAGGCTGCCACCACGACCACGGGCCCCACCACCTGTGCCAACTCCAGCACATAGGTGTGCGGTACTTTCCATAAGGCTTTATGGAAATATGCTTCTGAAAGTGTGTATATATATATATAACATAATTAGAATGTGTTTTATGCTACATATGCCATGTAATATATCTCTTTAAAGGTCATGATCTACTGAATGTATTAATCCTATTTGTAAGTATGTTTCATTTCTGTATTCAAAGTTATGAATATTGGCTGTGTACTGGCTTGATTACTAAAAAACTTTAGTAGAGCATTTGGTCAGCTCCTGGAGAAAGGAAAGTTGAAATTAATCAAGAAACACTTAAAGGACAATGAATCCTGGAATGCTCCAATCCACATAAGAAGTCTACCTGAGGACGTTCAAGGTAGCATGTGACCCATGGCTGCTACTTGGTAAGAAACTGTGAGTCATGCATGGACATGTGACTGGCCCAAGTGATTCCAAAACTCCATCTTGGAGCTGGACTTTGCATAGGAGTGAGGAAGGGGTTTCCACCCACAAGAGAAAGTCGATTTAAGCCCATGGGAGACCCCTGCATTTGGTCTTCAGCTGGCTAAAGAGGGAACCTCTTCACCCCAAAAGATACCTGAAAGAAACTGGAACAAAGGACAGTAACTACAAGAGGTGTGAGTGATTGCTGGACCCAGGCTAAAAGGAGATTAGTCTGTAAAAGGGAGCATTGTGGAACTGGTGAGGGTCTTATCTGTATTCAGTTTGATTAGACATAGATTTGCGCATTTTACTTTATTTTGCTTGGTGACTTGCTTTGTTCTGTCTGTCACTACTTGGAATCACTTAAATCCTACTCTCTGTATTTAATAAAATCTCTTTTTACTTATTAATTAAATCAGAGTATGTGTTAATACCTGGGGGAGCAAACAGCTGTGCATTTCTCTCTGTCAGTGTTATAGAGGGCGAACAATTTATGAGTTTACCCTCTATAAGCTTTATACAGGGTAAAACGGATTTATTTGGGTTTAAACCCCATTGGGAATTGGGCATCTGAGTGTTAAAGACAGGGACACTTCTGTGAGCTGCTTTCAGGTAAACCTGCAGCTGTTAGGGGTCATGGTTCAGACCTGGGTCTAGGTTTGCAGCAGGCTAGGGGGTCTGGCTCAAAATAGGCAGGATACTGACATCGCAGGCTAACAAGGCAGGAAAGCAAGGGCAGAAGTGGTCTGGGCACATCAGGTGGCAGCTCCCAGGGGGTTTCTGTGATCCAACCCATCACAGTAGGTTTCTATGTGGGGCGAGGCTGACACCAGGAGGCAACACACCCCAGGCTCCCTGGTGAGGGTGGGAAAGGGACCCCGGCCACTGGGAATGGTACTCTGGGAGGCGACTGGAGCAGATGACCAGAGGAGAGGTCGCAGCTACCTGGGCGTATGCTCTGGGGGCCAAGGGAGCAGCACCGCCAGGGAAGGTGGAGGGTACAGGGTCAGGGAAAGAAGGGGGCTGTGGTCATTGATGGGGCTGCAGCAGTAAAGGGAATGACTGCCACGGGGGCTTTCACCTTCTGGGCAGGGCCCTGCCCTTCTTCATCCCCTGGCCCTTGCCACTGGCCAAGGGAGCGGTCTCAAAGGCGGAGGTGGCAGACAGCAGCAATGGAGCCTTGGGAGTCCCCATCCGCTCCCGCTGCCATCAGTGCCTCAGAAGCAGGGCGGAGAGGCAACCTGGTGGTGGTAGTCGAGGGGGCCATCGCAGGGGAGGGAGACTGAAAGGGAACAGCAGAGGCGTCCAGGGACATCTCACCCCCCGGATCACCCACTACAGGAAGGGAGGGATAGGGACAGACACTAGGGCAGGAAAAAGAGAACAGGGAATGGAGGGAAGGAAGGGGCAAAGGGGGTGGAAGGGAGGGTAGAGGAGGGGGGGAAGCAGCTACCACACCCACCCGCTAGGCTGAAAGCAGGGTGGACAGGTGCCAACACAAAGGGACACCAGAAAACAAGGAAGATAACTCCCAGCACAGGATGAAGAAACCGGCTCCCTGGCTGCACAAAGGAAAGCAGAGGGTGGGGGGGAACTAAACCATCATGAAGGCATCAGTGACTGAAGAAGGGAGGGGAATCTCCAGCGCTGGAAATAGAACGTGGGCTTCCAGGAGAAGAGGATAAACCAGGAGGGGGACGAACAGCAGGGGACTGGAATGAAGGGTGGGGGAGGACGAGTGTGTCACAGGCAAGGGACAGAAAACAGCGCAGGCTCAGAAGCAACCAGACTGGCAGCAACGCCTGCACCATGAGACAAGAGTGGGGCAAGCAAACTAACCTGGGGCTTACAACGAACGAGGCCTCTCAAAAAACAGGGCAGGGAAAAATGCCACGGACGGGGGGTGGGCGGGGCAGGAAGCAAAGGAAAGGGGGGAAACAGCTGCTAGCACAGGGCAGATGGCGACGCAGGGAAAAGGGAGCCCACCAGCCAAATGCAGCAGGGGAGGGAGGGCAAGTCCAAGAGAGGGAAGTGGAAATGCGCACCCGTGGGCACCCGAAAAACAAGTGCCCCGTCAAGGATTTTTCCCCACTTTGAACTTTAGGGTACAAGAAGTGGGGACCTGCATGAACACTTCTAAGCTTAATTACTAGCTTAGGTCTGGTACGCTGCCACCAGCCAGAATTTAGTGTCTGGCACACTTTCTGTTCCCCCAAAACCTTCCTTGGGGAACCCAGACCCAAACCCCTTGGGTCTTAAAACAAGGAGAAATTAACCATCCCCCCTCCTTTCCCTCCACCAATCCCTGGTGAGTTCAGACTCAATCCCTTGGATTTTAAAACAAGGAAAAATCAATCAGGTTCTTAAAAAGAAAGCTTTTAATTAAAGAAAGAAAAAAAGTAAAAATTATCTCTGTAAAATCAGGATGGAAAATGATTTACAGGGTACTCAGATTCATATAAACTAGAGGGACTCCCCCGGCCCCAGCCTTAGATTCAAAGTTACAGCAAACAAAGGTAAAAATCCTTCCAGCAAAGGGACACAATTACAAGTTAAGAAAACAAATATAAGACTAATTCGCGCTGCCTGTGTGGCTATTACTTACAATTTTGAAACACGAAAGACTGATTCAGAAAGATTGGGAAAGCCTGGAATCATGTCCCATCCCTCTCAGTCCCGAGAGTGAACAACAAACCAAACAAAAAGCACAAACAAAGACGTCCCTCCACCAAGATATGAAAGTATCTTGTCCCTCTATTGGTCCTCTGGTCAGGTGTCAGCCAGGTTTACTGAGCTTCTGTCATAAACAGATTGTTAAGGGTTAATGTCTCTTGTACCTGCAAAGGGTTACAAGCAGGGAACTGGACACCTGACCAGAAGACCAATCAGAAGACAAGATACTTTTAAATTTGGGTGGAGGGAAGCTTTTGTGTGTGTTCTTTGTCCGTTGTGTGTTCTTCTCTCGGAGGGTCTGAGAGAGACCAGACATTACTACAGGCTCTCTAAGTTTCTTTTCAAATAGTAAGTAAAAACAGGCGGTTTAGGCTTTTTGATTGTTTTACTCTATTTACAATTGTGGATCTGGCTGGTTAACTTTTATATGTGTAGTTGCTGGGAATATTTTGATTTGTATTGGTACTGGGGGGAAAGTCTCTTTCTGGTGTCTGTAAGCTATAGGACCTTATAATATTTACATCTTGAAGTTACAGAGGTAATTCTTTACTTTTTCCTTTCTTTTATTAAAAGATTTCTTTTTAGAGAACCTGATTGATTTTTTTTTCTTGTTCCCCTTGCTTTATTCCAGGGGATTGGGATAACTCACCAGGACGGGTGGGGGAGATGGGAGGGGAGAGAGATAGAATCTCTCTCTGTTTTCCTTGAATCTGTTTGCCTCTTTGTGGAAGGGAAGGGAGATGCTTCTCTATATGGTGATTTAAGAGGTTGGATCAGTATCTCTCAGGATAGCTCAGGGAGGAAAAGGTGAGGGAATGGTTTATTTCTCCTTGTTTTAAGAAACCAAGGGATCTGGGTTCTTGGGGTCCCCAGGGAAGGTTGGGGAGGTCAGAGTGCCCCAAAACACTATATTTTTGGGTGGTGGCAGTGCTATCAGATCTAAGCTGGTAATTAAGCTTAGAGGATTCAGGTGCTAGTATCTCATTTTCTGAACTCTAAGGTTCAGATCTGAGAGGGAATGCTATGACAGCTTCTTAACCCTTTACAGGTAAAAGAGACATTAACCCTTAACCATCTGTTTATGACAGCCCCCTTGCTGCTGCTCCTGTCCCAAGATGGGGGAAAGGACAGTGCAAACTGCTGGGCTGGGGAGTGCAGAGCAGAGCCAGGTGGTAATAGGGAAGATGGAGGGGGTGATGGTGGTGGCAGTAGGGGAGCGGAAAGGCCACGGGGAGGGCTCCACGCCACTGCCCCAGCTCCCCGCTACAACGGCACCTACCACCAAAGAAGCAAGGATGTTACAAACCCCCTCCACAAAGCAGGGCCTCCTCCTCTCCCAGCTCAGCCCCAGCAGCAGCAACAGGCTCTTCAAGAGCACCACCAGCAGCAGCAAAGACAACAGCAACCCAACCAGAGGAGGCCCACAAATGATGGGAAAAATGGGGCCTTGCTCTCCGCTCTGAGGGTCACACCAGCAGGGTCCTCCCCACAGCAGTAGCAGCAGCCAGGAGGGCAACCCCCACCCGGGAAGGAGGACGGCTGCCCCACATCAGTGAGGGATACCCCTGGTAACGCAGGTCCCAGCCGCATGGCACTGAGCATTGCCTCAATTGGCTCAGCATCCGGTAGCGGGGTGCCATCCACAGACGGGTTGGTGGAAGAGTCCAGGGGTTCCTCGGAGGCAGGAGCGGAAGCAGCGGGTAGGGGAAGGGAGCATGGGGAAAGAGGGGGCTGGGATGAGGTTGCCCAGATTGAGGCCCGCTGGCAGAGGGTCGTCCTCCCCCTGGGTTACTGGGGTCAAACTCAGGGCCTCAATCTCGTCAAAAATGGAGGGAAGATCACCTCCCACCACCCTGGGGAATCTCTTCACTGGTGCCCGAAGCGACGTTCACCTCGGGGCTCGCAAGGGCCTCGGGTGACAAGGGGTCAGGAGAGGCTCTATCAGAGGCCTCCTCAAGGAAGGACTCGGGGGACGGGCGGTGCTACCCTCCATTGCTGCCCCGTGATCCCCAGCTGGCTCCAGAGGATGGGATCCCCCTGGGGGTAAGGCAGAAGGTTCGGTGTTAGTGGTCCCCTCCCTGGTTCCGCATCAGATGGGCGGAGCGGAGCCTGAGCCTTCCGCTTGCCCTGCTTCCCCTGAATTAGAACCCAGCCTTCCATGGTATCCTCGGTGGGATCCGGAACAGTGTCGAGCCAGGGGACGGGGTGGTGGCACGGGAACTTCGGGAGGTAGTGGTGGGACAGCATGAGGGAGGCGAAACTCCCCCCAAGCTGGGACCTTTCCCATGCCTTCCAATAATCCTGCTGCACCCTCCTCCATAGACCCCGCCAGACTGCACACAGCGGAGTTGGGGCTCTCCCACTTGTCTGGGCGCTCTGGGGGGGTGCCCCTAGGGCCTGACTGGGAGCAGTTGTGGGCTGGGGAGGAGGAGGGGCAGGTCCAGGTGCCAGGAAGCCCGGGGGGCCGGCAATGATGGGGCTGGTACCTTGCCAGGGCTCATGGATTCCCAATGCTCCTCCATACCAGGCCAAAGGGCAGTCCCTCCGGACATGCCCCATCACCCGGCAGAGGTAGCACCGGGCCTTCACCACAGAGTAATGCATCTGGTAACAGGCCCCTTGGTAGGGGACCAGAAAGGACACCTCGAGCACCTCACCATCATGTGCAGCCGGCTGGAGTCTCTTTATTATTAGTTCACCAGTGTCAAGTGAAAGATTTCATGTAACTGGGTGCCTCTCTGTCTGAGTTTTACAATATCTAGGGAAGATGGTGGCTTCCCACATCCTCACAATGTGAGACGGGGGTACAGACTGGCATGCAAGAGGGCTCAGTGGTTGCACCCCAGAGAAGTCTGTCACACCCACCAATGAACAAGTCCTTCTAGACCATTTACCTCTTCTCATGCGCTCAGTTACTGACAGAGAGACCGTGCTTATGGCAGAGAAGTCAGGACTCTCCGGTTCTGTCTGTCATTCTCTCTGTGACCTTGGCCACAGTCCCTTTGCCTCTGTTTACCTATCTGTATATTGGGGATGTGTTCATAGTGAAATGCCTTTGCTAAGAGTTTTGAAGATTCTTAAATGTAAGGTGCTGCACAGTATGATAACAGGTACTGATGAGAATTACATATCTCTGATACCTTAACAAAAGCTCTGTGTAGCTGCAGAAAGTGTTAATGTCTCCCCTTGGTCATCTTTTCCATTACTGTCTATCTACTGTCTATTCATCCAAACCTGGGCATTTACAGGATATCAAGCCCTTTGAAGACAGAGACATTATCCCTCATTTTCTTACTAATCAACTATAATTGTTCAATATACACAAATACACAGAGCAGCTAGTTTCTCTCTGAGTCAGCACAGAGCCCCAGAGTTCTCATCTCCCTTTGGGAAGGGCCCTTACTTACTGTTTACACAGAAGTGCAGACATGGAAAGAGAGAGATTGGCTAGAGTATCTCCAGTCTCTGACCTGTTTACAGTCAGATGCTGTTTCTCCCTAAGAGACTGAGCGAATTCTCCTGGGATTGCACACAGCCATATTATAAAGAGTGCAGATATCTGTGTCTTCTTTTGTTGTCTGATGTTGCTGCAGATGCTGGGGTGAGAAAGGTGTGGGACACAGATATATGAGAGGGATTCCCAGGATTCCATCTCAGGATTCACAGGTACTGCATCTCTTGCCAAGGAGCTCAGCAGCTCAACAAACCTAATGTAATGGGTGTGGGGTGGGATAGAGTGTAAGTCTGTGGTCCTTTCTGCTCTGCACCCCCAGTAAACATCTCAAAGACCTTGCTAAGGGGGATGAACTTTCTCCAGTATCACATGCCAAAATATCACCTTTTGCTGTGGCTCCCCAGCTGGTTGATGGCCTTTGGTCCAAGGTGGCTGCATTTCAGTGAAAAGGGAATCCTCCAGGATGAGGGATATTAGTAGATGTATAACATAAGGTCAAATTCTTAGGCTGTGGCCCTTAGTTTACTCAGACCTCACAGAGGCAATTCTGCCCTTGGAGTAAGAACTGAGAAAAGACCTCAGGAGTCCTCTCTGTGTTAATGCACAGACACTATCACCACCTCCTCTTTCATCTCAGGACTCTGGCTATTAATAAGGGATGGGGGCTGTTATCTGATTTTTATCTGCTGGAAAGAATGGAGGTGCTAGGGCTCCTCACTGGAACAATGATAAGAATTTTTCAACATGAGCAAGACGTCTTCTCTGCTAGTTTCATTCTAAAAGTCAGCAGAAATGTTATCACTGAAACTTTAAAAAAAATATCAGCTTGAAGCAGACACCTCACATGGGAAATTTC
This sequence comes from Gopherus flavomarginatus, assembly GCF_025201925.1. Classification (NCBI taxonomy): domain Eukaryota; kingdom Metazoa; phylum Chordata; order Testudines; family Testudinidae; genus Gopherus; species Gopherus flavomarginatus. Next base: position 376,667,037 of record NC_066617.1, read on the forward strand.
AGTCCAAATGCTTAACATTTGACAAACCTATGAGCAACTGAGAATGAAGTCTCATAATTGAAGGTGTCAGATAGCCTTAACTAAAGTTAGTGCCACCAGCACCTCCCTCAATGGCAATTCATTTGTGAGTCCTATTCGCTTAAGCTCTTTGTTCCAATAAATGTCTGTGTCAAAGAGTTCACCAGGTCAAATATATATTATGTAAATAATTTTATTTGGTCAGTGTTATAGGTTCAGACTGTCAATGTAATTGAAAGTTCCCTTATGCACCAATGTTAAAAGTCTAAAAAATAAAATGGGTGAACTAAGTGCCTCATATTAAATGAAGATATTGATATAATAGGCACAACAGAAACTTGGTGGAATGACAATAATCACGGGGATACAGTAATACCAGAGTACAAAATATATTGGAAAGATAGAAGAGCTTGTGCTGGTGGTGAAGTGACATTATATGTGAAAAAAAGTATGGAATCAAATGAAGTAAAAATCATGAATGAATCAAACTACATCATAGAATCCCTATGGATGGAAATTCCATGCTCTAATAGTAACAGTATTGTGGCAGGGAAATATTACTGACCACCTGACCAGGACAGTGCTAGTGAAATAAAAAAAACCCTCAATAATAAGGAAGATTCCAATTATCCCCATATTGATCAGGTACATGTAACCTCAGGACAGTATGCAGTTGACACCACTTGGAACAGCTGGTCCTGGAACCCACCAGAGAAGGGACAATTCTTGATTTAGTCCTAAGTGGAGCACAGGATCAGGTCCATAAGGTGAATATAGCTAGACCGCTTGGTGATAGTGACCATAATATAATTAAATTAAATATCCTTGTGCCAAGAAAAACTCCACAGCAGCCCAACACTGTGGCATTTAATTTCAGAACAGGGAACTATGCAAAAATTAGGAGGTTAGTTAAACAGAAATTAAAAGGTACAGTGCTAAAAGTGCAATCTCTGGAAGCTGAATGGAAACTTTTTAAAGACACCCTAAGAGAGGCTCAACTTGAAGGTATACCCCAAATTAAAAAAAACCAAAAACATTGTAAGAGAACCAAAAAAGAGCCACAGCGGCTGAACAAAAAAGAGAAAGAAGCAGTGAGAGGCAAAACAGCATCCTTTAAAAAGTGGAAGTTAAATCCTAGTGAGGAAATAGAAAGGAGCATAAACAGTGGCAAATGTTGTATAAAAAATACAATTAAGAAGGCCAAAAAAAAATTCATGAAAAGTCAAAGAATCAAAAAGTAATATCAAAAAATATGTAAGTACATGAGAAGCAGGAAACCTGTTAAACAACCAGGTTGACCATCCAGGTACTAAAGGAGCACTCAAGGATGATAAGGCCATTGCAGAGAAACTAAATTAATTCTTTGCTTCGATCTTCACAGCTGAGGATGTGAGAGAGATTCCCAAACCTGAGCCATTCTTTTTGGGTGACAGATCTGAGGAGCTGTCCCAGATTGAAGTGTCATTAGAGGAGGTTTTGGAACAAATAGATAAATTAAATAGCAATAAGTCACCAGGACCAGATGGGATTCACCCAAGAGTTCTGAAGGAACTCAAATGTGAACTTGCAGAAGAATTAACTGTAGTCTGCAACCGATCATTTGAATCAGCTTCTGTTGCAAATGATTAGAGCTGGAGGATAGATAATTTGACACCAATTTTTAAAAAGGGCTCCAGAGGCGATACCAGCAATTACAGACTGTAGGCCTGACTTCAGTACCAGGCAAACTGGTTGAAACGATAATAAAGAACAATATTGTCAGACATATAGATGAACATAATTTTTGAGGAAGAGTCAACATGGTTTCAATAAAGGGAAATCATGCCTCTCTAATCTAGTAGAATTCTTTGAGGGGGTCAACAAGCAAGTGGACAAAGGGTATCCAGTGGACATAGTGTACTTAGGTTTTCAGTAAGCCTCTGACAAGGTCCCTCACTAAAGGCTCTTCAGCAAAGTAAGTTGTCATGGGATAAAAGGGAAGGTGCTCTCATTGATTGGTAACTGTTAAAAGATGGGAAACAAAGGGTAGGTATAAATGGTCAGTTTTCAGAATGGAGAGAGATAAATAGTGGTGTCCCCCAGGGATCTGTTCTGAGACCAGTCCTAGTCAGCATGTTCATAAATGATCTGGAAACAGGGGTAAACAGTGAGGTGGCAAAATTTTCAAATGATACAAAATTACTAAAGATAGTTAAGACCCAGGCAGACTGTGAAGAGCTAATAAATGATCTCTCAGAACTGGGTGACTGGGCAACAAAATGGCAGATGAAATTTAATGTTGATAAAAGCAAAATAATGCTCAGTGGAAAGCAGATTCCCAACTCTACATATAAAATGATGGGGTCTAAATTAGCTGTTATCACTTAAGAAGGAGAGCTCAGAGTCATTGTGGATAGTTCTCCACTCAATGCACAGCGACAAGCAAAAAAGCAAACAGAATGCTTGGAATAATTAAGAAAAGGATAGATAAAAGGGGAGAAAATATCATATTGCCTCTATATAAATCCATGGTATGCCCACATATTGAATACTGGGTGCAAATGTGATAACCCCATCTCAAAAAAGTTATATTGGAATTGGAAGAGATTCAGAAAAAGGCAACAGAAATGATTGGGGTACAGAATGGTTCCCTTATGAAGAGCGATTAGTAAGACTGGGACTTTTCAGCTTGGAAAAGTGACGGTTAGGGGCAGATATGATTGAGGTCCATAAAACCATGACTGGTGTAGAGAAAGTAGAAAAGGAAGTGTTGTTTATTCCTTCTCATAACAAAAGAACTAGGGATAGGGTGACCAGATGTCCCAATTTTATAGGGACAGTCCTGGTTTTTGGGTCTTTTTTCTTATATAGGGTCCTATTACCCCCCATCCAATCCCAATTTTTCACATTTGCAGTCTAGTTGCTCTAACTAGGGATTACCAAATGAAATTAATAAACATAAGATTTAAAACAAATAAACGTAAGTATTTCTTCATACAACGCACAGTCAACCTGTGGAACTCCTTGCCAGAGGATGTTGTGAAGGCCAAGAGTATAACATGGTTACTCCACATCAAGAAAACAGGAAGAGGAATTTCAAAATTCCTGGGCATTTAAAAGGGGAAGGGTGGAAGGTGTTTACCTGGATGCACAGAAGCAGAGTTCAAACTTTTGACCAGAGTGGTGAGGATGTGCATTGTGGGACATCTTCCTAAGGCCTATTGCTGTGATAAAATCAATTGCAAGCATCTACACTGGCACTTCAGTGACAAAACTTTTGTGTAAAAATCCTTACAACTCTCGTCAAGATAGTTTAATTGTGTGACTGAAACTGATGAATTCCATTATCAAAAGTGGCTTTGCAGAGTGTAGACCTCCACTGTTTTTTTTTCACCAAAAGCTGCCTTTGGGCGAAAAAAACTTGGCAGTGTAGAATAGGTCTAAGGAACAATGACGAATAACCAGTATCCACACTGATGTTTCCAGCAGTTGTCTGTTGTGGTTTCCCACACCATGACATCTAGGAATTATTGAAGCACAGAGCACCATAAAATATGCAATTGACATTAGTAGGGTCAGTTCTCTATAATTCTTATCTCTGAATAACGAAAATGTCATTTTTCAATGTGTGAAGATCAACCAATTTGCTTCACCCATGAGAATATCCCCCAGTAGTGCATACAGTATTTCATATTAACAATGTCTCTCCATCCTGGCATTTGTACTGTGACCATCATCCTAGGCCTGGACAAAAACGAGAAGTTGTGGGAACATACAGTACATCCAGGAGACACAGTTCTGTCTCAGAGTTGGACACCTTCTACCCTACTCCATGTCAGATTCCAACATAATCAACTTCACCAACTTCACCAACTCCACCTTCATCCTGCTGGGCATTCCTGGCCTGGAGGCGGCCCATGTCTGGATCTCCATCCCCTTCTGCACCATGTACACCATAGCTGTCTTGGGAAACTTCATCATCCTGTTCATTGTGAAGAGGGAACCAAGTCTCCATGGGCCCATGAACTATTTTCTCTGCATGCTGGCTGTCACTGACCTCGTCCTGTCCACATCCATCCTGCCTAAAATGCTGGCAATCTTCTGGTTCAATTCCAGAGAGATCGATTTCAGTGCTTGCCTCACCCAGCTGTACTTCATTTACTGCTTCTCAGCGATGGAATCTGGGATCTTTGTGGCCATGGCTTTTGATCGCTATGTGGCCATCTGCCATCCCCTGAGACATTCCATCACCCTGACAAACCCCGTGGTGGCCAAGATTGGCCTGTCCGTGGTGCTGCGCGGCATCATACTCATACTGCCCTATCCCTTACTGGCAAGGCAGTGGCTATATTGCAGAACCAACGTCATCTCCCACTCATACTGCGAGCACATTGCAGTGGTGAAACTGGCCTGCACCGACATCCGCATCAGCAGTTACTACAGCCTCTCTGTGGCATTCTTTGTGATTGGTCTGGATGTGTTTTTTATCACTATGTCCTATACCCAGATCCTCAGGGCCATCTTCAGCCTCCCCACAAAGGATGCCCGGCTCAAGACTTTTGGGACCTGCGGCTCTCACCTCTGTGCTATCTTAACATTTTACATTCCAACTCTTTTCTCCTCCCTCCTGCACCATTTTGGACACAATGTGCCCCTGCATTTACACATTCTCATTGCCAACATGTACCTCCTTGTGCCTCCTATGCTAAACCCCGTCATCTATGGGATGAGGACCAAACAGATCCGCGACAGGCTGCTCTGGCTCATTACTCATAAAGGCACCTAATATTTTCTCCTGGTGCTCTGGCTCTCACATCGAGCAGAGCTTGCTAGTGATATGGTGCTGGGCTCTCTTCCCTGAATCACCTACTGGACAGTCAAAGTGACGTTAATCCTTTCCTGGCCTTGCTGTGCTGTGTCAGTGTGACAGACTGGGGAATCGGTCTGTATAGAACTCATTAACTTATAGGGTTGCCTCCTTTCTAATTTCTGTTAACTGGATCCCTGAGGTCCTTCCCACTTCTTTCACCAAGGTCCCACCCCTGTTGCTCAATCCTCTCCTCCTCTCCTCCTATCATTCACTGGACCATTATGACCTCCCACCCACCTTGATGCATTTGCACTTCCCAGGGCCAATTAGGCTCTTGAAATCTTATGTTTTTAAAAGAAAATGTAGCAATTAGCTTACAGGAATAATGTATCCCATTCTTATATTCAAGTAATAGAATTATATTAATAATCCACTTACTCTGCTCTAATACTAACATGTTCTGACATTTTTTGGGCTAGTCACTTAAGGGCAGTGGTTAGGTTTAAAGTTTTAATGTATATTCTTACTTTGTTACTAACTCTGCACAAATAGAGAGACCCCATCAGGCCTCTTGGGTTCTTTCTCAGCTCTGGGAGGGGAGTGGGGTACAGTACGTTAAGGCAGGGGGGAAGATACATCTGGGGTCTATATAACATCAGATACTGGGTAAGACAAGTGGTCTATCTAGCCTCGTATCCTATCTCACAAGAGTGCCCAATACCAGATCCTTCAAAGGGAATGAACAGAGCTGGAATATTCTGAATGATCCATCCCCCATTGCACGGTCTCAGCTTCTGGCAAACAGAGGCAAGGGACACACAGAACATGGCATTGGCTCCCTGCTAATAACTATTTATGGACCTACCTTTCATTAACTTACCTCGTTCTTATTGGAGCCCTGATATAGCTTTGGCCTTCACAACATCACCTGGCAAAGTGTTCCACAGGTCAACTGTGAAGAAATCTTTCCTTTGGTTTGTTTTAAATCTGCTGCCTACTAATTTCATTGGCTGACCCCTAGTTTCTGTGTTATTTGAAGGAGTAAATATCATTTTCTTATTGAATTTTTCCAAACCACTCACGATTTTATTTACACTCTCATATCCCCCCTTAGTCATCTCTTTTCAAAACCGAAAAGCCCCAGTCATTTTAATCTCTCCTCATATGGAATATCAGTTGGGTCAATTAGCCTATTAGTTGCATAAACCTTTCTGATCCTGTGTCATAACTAATAACTCACATTTGATTATATGAACCATCTGTACCCTTATGTCTTTTGGCTTTTACTGTACTCTTTGCTCACACTCCTCGTGCTAAGGGGCAGGAAGCTGGGGTGGAGGCATCTGTCAATAAATAGGATGGTCATTAAAGACACTCAGAGCATATAGAGAATTGCCTGAACAAAACAAACCAGTAACTGCATTCCAAATACAACCAGCTTTCTTCTGCTTCTCTGTGGAGATATATCTATCTCATAGAACTGGAAGGGACCTTGACAGTTCATCAAATCCAGTCCCTTGTCTTCACTAGTAAGACCAACTACTGAAGTTGCCCCAGATCCCTAAATGGCCCCTTCAAGGGCTGAACTCACAACCTTGGGTTTAGCAGGTCTATGCTCAAACCATTGAGCTATCCCACCCCTACATGGGTGGGCATGGAACCTCCCCAGAAGAGGGAATAGAGAGAAGAACGGTTGGTCCAGTCTTTCAAAAATACAGAGACTGGATGATTCAGAAGAAGCTGAGGCAGGAGAGAGGCACAAGGGCAGCAGAGGAGACTCTTTTGTACAGGGCTCTGGCTGCAGCAGAGACTGACTCCAGCTAGAGTTGAAATCATGACTTGAAGGAGTTTGACTCTGGACATTCAAGAGGGCTGTGACCAAATCCCAAAGAATGTTCCAGGGCAGTGGGAACACTGAGGCAGGTGTTGCATTGTCTTTTCCTAGATCTCATATCTCTTGTGCTGTCCAAATTAGAAGAATAGTTTTAGCAACCCCTTTTGCAAGCCCCGTTTGCAAGTCTGTTTGCTTTAAGGACCATGTGCCTCAAAGGACAGAAACTGGACACAGTATGTGCCGAAGGGGGAGTTTTGGGAAGGGTGCACTGAACCAACTGTAGAGTTTATGGGAGATGGGCCAAAGCTAGTCTCAGGTCCTTGGTGTTTGGTGCACAGATCTCAACTCCCAGAGGGAGGCACTAGAATGGAAGCTGCACCCTGAGAGTGGGCCTGGAAACTCAGAGCCAGAGGCAAGGCCTCAACGTGGCTCGGACTCAGGAAATCTTAAAACACAGGGATCCAGCATGTGGAACGCAGACAAAGTCATCCATTGGGGGTCCAGCAGCTGGAGCTTGAGCAGGGCCATGACAGCAAACCTGGAGCTGCTACACAGATGCTAGGGGACTATGTGCGGAAGGGGAGTGGGGTTGGGTGCGGAGGTGTCCACAAGATGTTCTCTTCACTCAGATGTGACTCCCCTGCCCTCAGTGTTTACCTGAGTGTTCTCATTCCCGGACAGATCCAGCCAGGCTCCCTGAGGAAATGTTTCCTGATCCAGACAGTGCCAGCTTGGGGCGAGGGAGGGTTTTTTTCTCTCCATTGGAAAGTCCTCCCCAGAATGGAAGAGGCAGGAAATCCCTGTTCTAGTGGATTCCATCTCAGCGCTCTCTCTCTGCATTTCCTCCATCTCTCCCTTTCCTTTGTAACTCCTCCCCCCCCACACCTCCCTCTCTCTCTGCCACTTCTGATGTGCATCCCACGCTAGGTGCCAGTTACAAACGCTGAAGGCGCCGTTATTCCCTCAGCTTCAGTGGAATTGCAGGTGTAGCGCTGTGAATCGCTGCATCTGAGAGCTGATCTGGCTGAGCACCACGCAGTGCGCATTAGTCTTTGTATTAATCCAGGTAAAACTAATTCCCTGCCCGTTACCATTAAGCAACCTGCTGAGTGCAAACTGCCACCAGCTCTGTATTAACCTGTCTGGAAGGATTGCTGGGCAGGTGGCAGCTGCATAGACAGGGCTGGAGGCTGCTGGAAAGATGTGGGCTCTCGTACAGCAGCAGCTGCTGCCCTGTTCCCTTCCGCAGCCTTTGTGGGGATGTCGTGGCAGCAGGCTTGCTGCACAGCAGTAGATCTATGGAACAATGGGTACCCCAGCTCCCGTGGATGAGAGAGAATGGGGGAGGGGGCTGAGGAACTCCAGGCTGATATTTTCAATGCTCGTGGTCCCTAGTAGCTGCTCCATACAAAGGGGCAGCACAAGATCAGGACTGAGGATATTTGAAGCTGAAGCCAGCAACTGCCCCCCTCAGGGCTGTGTAGGTTTTGGCAGCTTTCATACTGAGGACACATTATTAGGGGGAAAGACCAGCAAATTCTGAATTGGGCCTACCAAGGAAGTCCACTACATGGCTCGTGATCACATGGGCAAGGGAAATTTTGGTGGCATGACAAAATTGCCACTGCATAAATATACAACCAGACCCCCTTAATCACCTTCCCAAAGACCAACCCGGGCAGTGCTCGGTTTGCAAGGAGGCTACGTTCTTTTGGGATTTGCCATGAAGTTGTTGATGGTGACTGACGGGACAAATGGCTCTCTAGATACTCTGGCAAATGGTCTGTTGATCCAGTAATGCGTGTGAGGCTGAGGTCTGGCAAACGGAAAGTGCATGTGACATTTGCTGAACAAGGGAAATGGGAAGGACATTTTCAGAGGGTAATGTATTGCTTGTGTGCTATGTAGTGGGGAAAACACTCTTTCATTTTCCTTTCCTCTGCCTTCCTCCTGTGATACACACCAGAATGTACAGTAGTCTTTTCAGGACATGGATGTATCACTACATCTACACAAATGTAGATCTTAGAAAGCTCTAGTTTGAGAGCTATATTACTGTGACACGCTGTACCCTAAAGCAACACCCTGGCACTGCCATGTTCACCCGTTATATAATTGCAATGAATCTTCTACCAAATATATCATGTGAGGTGTCTGTAGAAAAATCCTGGTTTTCTGAGTAAGATTATCCTATTTGTATGCATGTGTCATTTCTGTATCTAAAGTATGAATATTGGCTGTGTACTTGTATTTCAAATGTGTTTGCTCCTGTGACAACCAGAAGAAGGTAGTTTACATCCAGTCTAGCCAGCAAACTGTGAATGGGCTTTTCAAGTTCATGGCTCATCAATGAGCACAGTGGGCCATGGAAGAAATGTATCCTCCCCTAATGGACTTTCCTGGGGATGTTCTCACCAGAATGAGCGTTATAGTCCCTGCTATGACTTATAGTATCATGTAGGGGCATGTGACCAGCTCATGTGACACTGGACTCCATCTTCTGCCTGTACTTTTACACTAACCATGCTGGGGGCTTTTGCTTGGAAAAATGAAGTTTTCCCTCATACTGTAGAAACTAAAAAGGAGAGAAGTATCATCATCATTTGGTCTCGCTCCCCCCACAACAGAATATCTGAAAACATGACTACAGGAAAAAAAAGAGTTTTACTGGGGAGGTAGTCCTAGGCTGGAAAGGAGAAATGAACTTGGTGAACTGTTTATACCATCAGAGTGAGACACTGCTTGACTCAAATCCTATCTAGCTTATAGAACTCAGATTGTGATTTTGTTTTATTTTGTAGGTAATCTACTTTGATCTGCACACTTATTACTTATGATCACTTAAATTTATCTTTCTGTTTCTAATCCGTTTTATATTTGTTTATCTAAAATATTGTGCTTTGTTCATGCATGGCTGGCAAAAGCATTTATGTAACTCAGATGGGTGTGTCCCTGACTTTGAATGTTTGTGTGAGTGCAGGACCTGAAGGGGGTTGCAGCTTGTCACAGGCTCACAATGTGAGGAGTGCTCAGATTGGTATGCCAGAGGGATCAGTTCCCCAGTTCCAGGTTGCACCTGGGGCAGACCATCACAGTAGTGCTGCAAGCAGAGTGAAATGCACAGCTTGGACTGCTTGAGATTTGCACTTCATACGCTGGTGTGGAGAATTTAAGTGAGAGGTTAAGTGTGGCAGCTGGAGATCAGTCAAAGTGGTTACCAGGTGTTATTTTCTGTTTTCTTATTTTAGGAAAAGTAAGTACAGCAGCAAAGCAGCACAATGAGTGAAAACAGTGAAACAATTATTAAATTGGAGCTGTTCACATTGCAGACTGTAGAAAAATAAAACAAGAACATAGAAGAATTTTGGAGCTAAATCAGGCAGAGGTTTCCAGAATGCAGGCAGAGCACAGAATAGTTATGGAACAAAAACAAGAAGACATTGAGGAGGAGGACGGAAAGCAGTAATACCGATTGGACTTGCTGGAAAAGCAGAACCAGAACCCTGTGACTCCACTGATTCCCACCTCCCCCAAAGTCTATAAATGGGAATAGTTGTGTCCTGCATCCTGACGCAAGAAGGAGCGTTCTGCAGGGATGTCAGAGTGAAAGGGGAAAGTCCTAGGAACTGCTGAGGGAATGGGAGAAAGTCTCCTTGATTTGTCAGCAGCAGGGGGAAGCGTTGATGCTTCCAGGTCTGGGGGGTGGTTGAGACCTAGAGGTGAAGATAGAGTCTCCTCAGTGAGGAAGGAGTTTGTGAGGAAGGAGTTTGTATTGTCTGTCAGGGACAAAAATATCCAGATTGCAGCTTAGCAAGGGGCAAACCCAATGCTAGGGAGCACAGGTAGCTGTGTCCTGGAGCGGAACCCCGTGAAGGGGGATGGAATCGTAGGGACCACTGACAAAGTGGGTGAGGTTTACTATAACACCCCAGCAGAAGGGAACACCACTGAGGAAAGGCGGGAGTTGTAGCATATGCAAGTGAGACAACTATCCAAGCTGTTCGATGTCAGTCTTTCACAGCTGAGCAGGGGATAGCTCCCAGGCTGGAGAGCACAGAGGTCTGTGTCCCAGAGGGGGGCCCAGAGAAGGAAACTGGGGAAGGACTAGATGAGGTACAAGAATGTATCCTCACTGGTCACATGGGGGAGAATGTCCAGGATAGAATGGCTGGTTCGGCATATTTGCACTCAGCAACCCAACCTATTGTTCAGGTTTTCAAAGCCAAAGGTGTAACTGACATCCTGGCAGGAGGCAGTCACACAACTGACCTCTCTGGGATATAGAGAGGGGGGACAGAGGGTACCTCAATCCAGGTCCCGATTTTTCAGGACTTTGTTTCTGATGTGTTTGTGAAAACTAACTCTGTCTCTTCGAGATCCTGCAGAAGAAATGGTTGTTTGTGAAAATGTTAACGACCCACCTGAAAGAGGGAAGGAGGAAATTCCCTGGGCTGGGAATACACAGATAGGGCTGCTGAGAAAAGACACAGCTCTTAGCCCGGAGAGCACAGATCACAACCCTTGAGGAAAGGGGGATGGGAAAAGTCCCAGTGCTGGGAATGGGGATCACAGGGAAACCACTGAAGAGGGATGGGGAGTAAATTTTTGGAGGGGCATAATCCTGGGATTTGAAAGCAGCTCCACAGAGGGCTAGCTAAAGTGCAAAGTCCCCTTACATCCTTATGTCACCAGACCCTGGCACACCAAGACACCAAAGATGACTTTACACTGAGATCTCATACCGAAGGAGATACTAGGGGAGAAGGAAAAACAGTAAATCAACACATGTTAAGGTTTGGGGAGGAGTTGAAAGACATAATTGATATTGAATAATCTAAACTATCCAAGCACAAGGCGTGATATTCATAGATTCATAGACTCAAGGACTGGAAGGGACCTCGAGAAGTCATCGAGTCCAGTCCCCTGCCCTCATGGCAGGACAAAATACTGTCTAGACCATCCCTAATAGACATTTATCTAACCTACTCTTAAATATCTCCAGAGATGGAGATTCCACAACTTCCCTAGGCAATCTATTCCAGTGTTCAACTACCCTGACAGTTAGGAATTTTTTCCTAATGTCCAACCTAAATCTCCCTTGCTGCATTTAAGCCCATTGCTTCTTATTCTATCCTCAGAGGCTAAGCTGAACAAGTTTTCTCCCTCCTCCTGATGACATCCTTTTAGATACCTGAAAACTGCTATCATGTCCCCTCTCAGTCTTCTCTTTTCCAAACTAAACAAACCCAATTCCTTCAGCCTTCCTTCATAGGTCATGTTTTCAAGACCTTTAATCATTCTTGTTGCTTTTCTCTGGACCCTCTCCAATTTCTCCACATCTTTCTTGAAATGCGGTGCCCAGAACTGGACACAATACTCCAGTTGAGGCCTAACCAGCGCAGAGTAAAGCGGAAGAATGACTTCTCGTGTCTTGTTTACAACACACTTGTTAATGCATCCCAGAATCACGTTTGCTTTTTTTTGGAACAGTATCACACTGTTGACTCATATTAAGCTTGTGGTCTACTATGACCCCTAGATCTCTTTCTGCCATACTCCTTCCTAGACAGTCTCTTCTCATTTTGTATGTGTGAAACTCATTGTTCCTTCCTAAGTGGAGCCCTTTGCATTTATCTTTATTGAACTTCATCCTGTTTACCTCAGACCATTTCTCCAATTTGTCCAGATCATTTTGAATTTTGACCCTGTCCTCCAAAGTAGTTGCAATCCCTCCCAGTTTGGTATCGTCCACAAACTTAATAAGCGTACTTTCTATGCAAACATCTAAATCGTTGATGAAGATATTGAACAGAGCCGGTTCCAAAACAGACCCCTGCGGAACCCCACTTGTTATACCTTTCCAGCAGGATTGGGAGCCATTACTAACTACTCTCTGAGTACGGTTATCCAGCCAGTTATGCACCCACCTTATAGTAGCCCCATCTAAATTGTACTTTCCTAGTTTATCTATAAGAATATCATGCGAGGCAGTATCAAATGCCTTACTAAAGTCTAGGTATATCACATCCACCGCTTCTCCCTTATCCACAAGGCTCGTTATCCTATCAAAGAACGCTATCAGATTAGTTTGACACAATTTGTTCTTTACAAATCCATGCTGGCTATTCCCGATCACCTTCCCACCTTCCCAGTGTTTGCAGATGATTTCTTTAATTACCTGCTCCATTATCTTCCCTGGCACAGAAGTTAAACTAGCTGGTCTGTAGTTTCCTGGGTTGTTTTTATTTCCTTTTTTATAGATGGGCACTATATTTGCCCCCTTCCAGTCTTCTGGAATCTCCCCCGTCTCCCATGATTTGCCAAAGATAATAGCTAGAGGCTCAGATACCTCCTCTATTAACTCCTTGAGTATTCTAGGGTTCATTTCATCAGGCCCTGGTGACTTGCAGGCATCTAACTTTTCTAAGTGTTTTTTTACTTGCTCTTTTTTTATTTTATCTTCTAAACCTACCCTCTTCCCGTAAGCATTCACTATATTAGACATTCCTTCAGACTTCTCAGTGAAGACCGAAACAAAGAAGTCATTAAGCATCTCTGCCATTTCCAAGTCTCCCGTTACTGTTTCCCCCTCCTCACTGAGCAGTGGGCCTACCCTGTCCTTGGTCTTCCTCTTGCTTCTAATGTATTGATAAAAAGTCTTCTTGTTTCCCTTTATTCCCATAGCTAGTTTGAGTTCATTTTGTGACTTTGCCTTTCTAATCTTGCCTCTGCATTCCTGTGTTATTTGCCTATATTCGTCCTTTGTTATCTGACCTAGTTTCCATTTTTTATATGACACTTTTTTATTTTGTAGGTCACGCAAGATCTCGTGGTTAAGCCAAGGTGGTCTTTTGCCACATTTTCTATCTTTCCTAACCATCGGAATAGCTTCCTTTTGGGCCCTTAATAGCGTCGCTTTGAGAAACTGCCAACTCTCCTCAGTTATTTTTCCCCTCAGTCTTGATTCCCATGGGACCTTACCTATCAGCTCTCTGAGCTTACCAAAATCCACCTTCCTGAAATCCATTGTCTCTATTTTGCTGTACTCCCTTCTACCCTTCCTTAGAATTGCAAACTTTATGATTTCATGATCACTTTCACCCAAGCTTCCTTCTACTTTCAAATTCTCAATGAGTTCCTCCCTATTTGTTAAAATCAAGTCTAGAACAGCTTCCTCCCAATATAATACAAATATTTGGAAATGCCTACTGTTGATAAAAGATATCCCTATGGGGATACTGCTTCTCAGCTAACACATGTAGAAAGGCTCAAAGATTGTCACAGCAGGGAAATTATACACCTGGTCTTCTGTGTAGAAGGAGAAACTGAGGCACATCTCCCCATGGAGTTTGTGAATATCTATGTTGAGCTATCACCAGTTGGAAAAGCACAAAGGTTAACAATGCCACACAGATACAGAAAGAAGTTTTCTGGCAACCCAGAGAAGGCATTTGCTGGCTTTTGAGATCACTAGGCTGATCTACACAATGTTGAGAGGTACAAAGAACTTTTTAAGAACATCTGTGGATAACATTAAAATATTTCTAAGTATTTCTAATACTTGGGCATACTGCCACCACCTTAGTCAGTGACTAACATTCCTGCAGTAAATGAAGTGGGGAGGTATCACAGCCTGTGGCACAAACAACATCCTGGCACCTTCTTTGTGTTTTGTCAAATTCTGAAGAATGTGTTTTTAAAACGGGGAACGTGCTGGGTCATCATCCGAGACTGCTATTACATGAGTATACAGAAGAATGCAGGGAAAAAACAGAGCAGGAGACATACAATTCTCCCCCATGTTAATTTTTTTAAATGAACATTATCATCATGGAATCATATCCTCTGAAATGGTGGCCAAAGCCTGAAGGGGCATGTGAATTTAGCATATCTGGCATGTAAATACCTTGAAATGGTGGCTTAAAACATCTCACACGAATGCCTGTTCTCACTTTCATGTGATGTAAATAAGAAGCAGACAGCCTTATCCCTGAAAAATGTAAATAAACTTGTTTGCCTTAATGATTGTCTGAACAAGAAGTAGGACTGAGTGGACTTGCAGGTGCTAAAGTTTTGCACTTTCATGATAAAGAGACTGCACTGCAGAACTTGCATTTTATCATTTTACAGTGCAAATATTTTAAATAAAAATAATAATATATAGTAAGTGCTTTGCATTCTGAGCTGCAAATGTAGAAAAAACTTCCCAAAATAGTTAATAAATTTCAATTGATATTCTACTGTTTAAAAGTGTGATAAAATATGATTAATCACAAATATTTTTTCAGTTAATCACGTGAGTTCACATTGATCAATCGATAGCTGTCATCTGTACGCTATTCATATAATCACTAACTATCTACGTTTCATACTTAATGAATCTGTTTGATTGTTTTTGTTTTTATTTTTATTATTATTATTGTTTTTTTTTTACCTATGGCAGTGTGTTCTCTGAAACGCAAAAGGGAATTATGCTTAGGAGCAGGGGCTGGTGCACACTACTTTTCACACCGAGGAGGGACAGACTGGGTAATAAATTTACACTGATCAGGCTTCTGACAAGGGCCGAACAATACAGCTCCGGGGTCCTAGGCTGGGGACCTTTGGGGGAACTGCCTGGAACCTCTCTATTGTTGGTTCATGAGTAGCTAGTGAAAGTTTTAGTGTAACTGCAGCTGACTGTGTTCCTGTCTCCACACGGCTGTGTAAGTGTATAACGTGGAGAGGATTGCAGCTTGGAAAAGCCTCACACTGTGAGGGGGGCCCAGATTGGTAAGCCAGAGGGCTGAGTGGTATCCCAGTTCCAGGTCCCACCCAATGAACAGGCCCTGCTGGATTGTCAGTCCATTTCCTTCTTGTCATGATCTCAGTTACTAACAGAGAAACGTCAATAAGAGCAGGGAAGTGAGGACTCCTTGATTCTGTCTGTCATTCTCTGTATGACCTTGCCTAAATCACATATCCCCATACCTCAGTGTACCTATCTGCATAGTGGGGATATGTTCATAGTGACTTTACTTAGCTAGGTGTTTTCAAGATCCTTCAATGAAAGGTATTGTCCAGTATGATGATAGTTACTGATTAGAATTATTGATCTCTGAACCCAAAGTGACAGCCCTTTGTGCCTGCGGAAAGAGTTCGTGTGTCCCCTCAGTCATCTGTCTGCAGATCTGTCGGCTATCTACCCAGCCATTCTGGGCAATTACAGGATATTAGACCCTGTGGTGGTCTAGGCATTATGCCTCATTTTCTACCTAATTAGGTACAATTTTAAAATATACACAAATACACAGAGCAGGCGGTGCTTCACTGACTCAGCAGGGAACACAAGAGTTCCTCTTTCCCTTTGGGATGGTCTCTTAATTACTGTTTACTCCTAATGCTGGATAAAGAGCACAGAAGTGCAAACAGGTTTGTCTCCAGTCTGTTTACATCAAGATGCTGCTTCTCCCCTAGAGGCTGAGCAAACCCCACTAGGATTTCACAGAGCAATATTATAAATGGTGCACACCCCTGTGTTGGCACTTGCCATGGGATGCTGCTGCAAATGCTGGGGTGAGTGAAGTGTGGGATACAGATATCTAAGGTGGATTCCCAGGGAGGACACTTCCCTCTCAGAATTCACAGGTACCCGTCTCTTCCTGAGGAGCTCCCTTGCTCAACAAACCCAGTGCAACGTGGGCATGATGGGGTAGAGAATAGGTCTCTGACCCTTTCCACTCTGCACAGCCAGGGATCTTCCCCTGATGATGAGTTTGCTCCAGTATTATGGGCCAAAATTTCCCACTGTTTGGTGCCCTTCCTGGCTGATGGCCTCCAACTCCATGATGGCTGCATTTCAGTGGCCCGTAGTTTGCTGAGGCAATACTCCCCTTGGAGTAAGAACTATTCAAGGACCTCAAGAGCCAGCTGTGTGTTAATGCACAGAAATTGCCATCCCATCCTCTTCCATTTTAGGGTTTGGCTGTTAACCAGGGGCGGGGAAAGGGGGATGATGAGAGGGAGGGACTGGAGGGTGTTAACTTGCTTTTATCTGCTGGAAACCATGGAGGTGCTAGGGCTCCTAACTAGAATAATTATGATTTTTTTTAAACATGGGCAAGACGCTTTCTCTCCTAGCTTCATTCAAGAAGTCAGCTGAACTGTTACATATGAAACTTTCAAAAAACAATTTAGCCAGAAGGAGACACCCAGTGCAGGAAATTTCAGTTCCAACACTTAAAGTTTGGCAAATTTACGAGCATCAGAAAATGAGCTCTTCTAATGCAAGGTGTCAGACAGCCGTAACTAATAGGGGTACTACCAGTACCATCCAAAATGGCCAATCCGTTTGTGAATCCCATTCAGGTAACCTCTTTGTTTCAATAATGTCTGTGGCAAGGAGTTCCACTGGCCAAATATGCATTACGTAAACAATTTTCTTTTATCAGTGTTATATGTTCAGAGTTCTAAAATAATTGAATGTTCCCTTGTTCATGCATTGTGAGAAAGAGTAAATATAAAAGCCTGATGAACTTTCGTTATCAATCGATTCATAGATTTCAAGGTCAGAAGGGCCATTGTATCATCCAGTCTGACCTCCTATAAAATACAGGCCATTAAATTTCCTCCAGTTACCTCTGAATTGAGCCCAATGATTTGTGTGTGACTGTAACGTTATGAGTGTAATATAATATCTCATTGAAAGATGACAGGGCCAAAAAGAGTTAATTAACTGACCTGACCCATGAGTGAAACTTAAGGACTAGTTAGGAAGATATGTAAATGAATAGAGCTTTGAAATGCAGCAGCATTGTTAGAGGTAGAAGGGTAGATGTTTGCTCAAGACTTGGGATATCAGCAAACAAGTCTTGTCTGTTGCTATAGTTTTAATTCAAAGATCAAAAAAGGGAATATTAGCACTTAAGATAATACTTGAGTGAAATAGTATTATTGTCTATATGTCTCTTTGAAGGTTGTGGTAACCTGTATTTGAATTGTTTAATGGATAAATTACTCTGTGCTAATTGCCAGTATGTTTGGGAGAAGGAGTTAAGCCTATTGTTTTCTCAGGCCGAAAGGCTGCTGGAAATGTATAAGAACCCTGGGACAGGATCTTGCTTCATCTCAGATCTGCTTTGGGTTTCAAGAGAGGTAAATCTTAAGCCATAAGGATTGACTGGAGCCACCCTGAATATGGAAATTGGATTATAACCTATAAACTATATTTCTAAAAGGACTTTTGGCAACTACAAGCTCACCTCTGCTATGCACTTGAACCTCAAGAATTGAATTCAAGTCTGTATGTATATTGATCTTTAAACCAACTCTCTCTCTTTTCTTTTTAAATAAATTTTAGCTTAGTTAATAAGAATTGGCTATAGCGTGTATTTTGGGTAAGATCTAAGTTATAATTGGACCTGGGTGTGTGGCTGATACTTTGGGATTGGAAGAACCTTTTCTTTTATATGATGAAATAAGATTTTCAGGCGTCATCATCATATTTGACAGGTGTGTCTGTATGGAGGCCTGAGGCTGGGCACTTTAAGGGAACTGTGTGGTTTAAACTTCTAAGTAACCAGTGAGGTACTATAGAAGCTGTTTTGTGCTGGCTTGGTAAATCTAAGTATTGGAATAACCACCAGCATTCGGGGTTTGTCTGCCCTTTTTGTTTGCAGTTCACCCTGATTGAGTAACCTCAGCTGGCTCCCACTGGCAGCACCGTCACAGTGACTATGGCCTGGTCTACACTAGGATTTTACATCATAGACTCATAGAGCCACAGGGTGAAAAGGGATGACAAACATCAGCTGGTATAACCTTCTGTGAAGATGCAGGATCTTTTGCTTCTGAACCATCACAGACAGATGGCTGTCCAGCCTCTACTGAAGAAGCTTCTATGGGCCTCCTGTTCTCACAGTTGGGAAGATCTCTGTGAGATTTCATCTAAATCTGCTCTGCTGGATTTTGAACCTTTTGTCCTGTGCTCAGTGGCAAGATAGAACAACTTTTCTCAAGTATTTGAAGACCATTGTCATATCCCCACTCAGTCTCCTTTTTCCAAACTAAATATCAGCCTCTGATACTACAGCTTTCATTTCATCCCTTTGATCATCTTTGTCTCTTGCCTCTGGATCCTTTGCAGTTTCTCAACATCTCTTCTAGATATTTATAACCAAAACCATACACATACTCCAGCTGAACACTAACCAGGGCTGAATAGAGAGGTAGCATCACTTTCTGCTACTTGCATGCTCTGCCTCTGCTAATGCAACTGAAAATTGCTTTTGCATCTTTTGAAATAGTAAAAAAAAAAAGAAAATCTACATTCCTGAGAGACGCAGCTATATCAACCTAACCACAGTGTAGACAGAATGAGGTCGGGGAGGTGAATTATCTATACTGAAGGGGGAATCCCTGCCATCTGTGTCAGTAGTGTCTACACATAAGTGTTACAGCAGCGTCGCTGTAGCATTTTAATGTTGACAAGCCGGTAATCAGATCTTACAGAAAAACATCCAGTCTGGATCTGCAGGCACAGGGAGCTGGAGAATCCACCACTTCCCTTTGCAGTGTGTTTAGGGTGATCAGATGTCCCGATTTTATAGGGATAGTCCTAATTTTGGGGTCTTTTTCTTATATAGGCTCCTATTACCCACCACCCCCTGTCCCAATTTTTCACGCTTGCTGTCTGGTCACCCTAAGTGTGTTCCAATGGCTAATCACCTTCTGTGCTAACTATTTGGCCCTTATTTCCAACTGGAATTTGTCTGGATTCAGCTTCCAGCCTCTGGGCCCTGCTCTGCCTTTCTCCACTAGATTACAAAGCCCAATATTAGTATTTAAGTTAAATAAATGAAGCTCTTTTAAGTCTCTCACTGTCCAGCATTTTCTTCAGCCTCCAAACATTTTTGTGGCTCTTTTCTGCACCCGCTACAATTTTTCAAGATCCGATTTAAAATGTCCACCCTGGGACTGCACACAACCAGTTTCACCACTGCCATGTGCAGAGGGAAAATCCTTCCCTGGTTGCAACTGAACACTCCTCTGTTTATGCATCCAAGGATCTCATCAGTCCTTTTGGGCAGAGCATCGCACTGAGAGCTCACAATGAGTTGGTTTTACACAATGATCCCTAAATCCTTTTCAGGGTCCCTGTGTTCCATGATACAGTGACCGAGCCTGTGGGTTTGGCCTGCTTCCCTCTTCCATAAGGATAACTTTGCATTTAACTATATTAAAAAATTTTGCTCAGCTCACTAAACACTCTACATCAATCGGTGTGCCTGCCCTGGCCTCATCATTGTATACTCTCTGCCAATCTTTGGGTCATCTGCAAATTTTATCTGCATTGATATTTTATTTGCTTCCAGATCATTCATGAAAATATTGAACAGCATCAGGCCTAGAGCTGATCCCTGCAGAAACCAGCTAGAAACACCTCCATTCACTGACCATGGCCCATAGACAGCTGCTTGTAGTTAACCAGTTTTTAGTTCATTTTAAGCATGATGTTGTACAGTGTTCAGTTTTTTTATCTGAATATTTATCCTACTAATTGAAATGCCTCAGAGAAATTGAAGTCTACTGCATCTGCACTGCTCCCTTGATCAACCAAACGTGTTCACTTATTGAAGGAGGAAATCGGGTTTACATGACAAGAACTGCTTTACATACGCCATGTTGTTGACTGGAATTAATTATATTTCTAGACTATTTTTAAAGGAATGTCATATCAGTGTTCCATTGTTTCCTAAACTTGGCTAATCTCTTTTTTTAAAACTTACCCTTTATTTTTTAAAAGTCTACGTATATCACAGAACTACCCTGTATTTGCCTTTTTTTTTGTCTCTCCTGCCACCTGATTATGTACTTCTGGTTCTAAAAGAGATGTGTGGTTTCTTGGTGAGTTCGTAACTCTGCTGTTTGTAACCCTGTGGTTCTATTATAGATGCTGTTTAACATCCTCCTTTACCGCTAATGAACTTGAAAGTATTTCACCACCTCGTGTTCTATGAGTGCCCCATACTGCTTCTTTCCTAGTGCAGAACAAAAATATTTATCAAACAAATCTACCTATTTTGCAATATTAACAAGATGATTTTCTCCCTCTTGGAATTGGCCTAAACCTTTTCTAGGATTTCTTTTGTTCTTAAAAAACTTAATTGTCTCCTATTCTGATCCTTAGTCCTGCCAAGTATGGAGTTTTCCTTTATGTTTTTAACATTCCCTATCAATTTTTATAACTTCCAATTTGTATGGCTTGCTATCTGTATTTCCTCCCCCTTCTTTGTTTTCCCCCACTAATTGCTGACTTCCCTCTGCCACTAAACAGGGTTTTTGGTCAAAGTTGTTCTCCCACATTGACTGTGGAATTGTAGCTTTTTAGCAATCAAATACACTATTGCCAAGTAACTTCCAAGTTTCGTTCCCATTTTGCTGTCTACATTTTTCCTCCCTGTAATTTTTCCTGATAATTTCCCACAAGTTTGGGGGGTTAGCCCATTTCAAGCACTGTCTACAGACATTACTGGTAGGGAACTGTTCTTTGTCTGCCCATTTAAATGTAATCAATTCAATTTTTTATTTTTCCCTCCTGTATCATATGCCCCCTTGTTTGTATCCTCTCTAAACTAAACAATCCCGGTCTTTTCAGTCTGTCTGCACATGGTAGCCTCCAACATTTTCACAGCCTGTCTTAGAAATCCCTTTTAAAACGTTATATCCTCGCAGTAGAGTCTGGATGACCAAAACTGAGCGTATCTCATTTCTTAGGCATCCAGATATTTTCTTTCTCAGCTCACTGCTGTGGATGAGTAGGAGTTTCCGTGGAGCTGCCATCAATGATGCTCAGGTCTTTTCCCTGAGGTGTGTTTAGGTTGGGATGTTTCCTCTGGAACAGGTGTTGACTCCTTGGGTGCTCCGGGGCTGAAGCAGCCACAAGGAAAAATTGTTCTGCACCCACCGGCAGCCAAGCTCCCCTCCCTATGCCCCCTCACCCCCCTCACCTCCTCCTCCGCCTCTGCATCCTCCCCTGAGCACGCAGCATCCCCGCTCCTCCGCCAAGCTCCCATTATTTGCCACCTCCACAGCTGTTTGGCGGGTGGAGAGGCGAGGAGCAGGAACATGGCACACTCAGGGCAGCAGGTGGGGCAGAGGAGGGCTGGGGAGTGGAACTGGGAAAGACTTCAGAATAGGGCCAGGGAGGGGGTGGAGTTGGGGCGGGGACTTTGGGGAAGGGAGTTGAATGGGAGCAGGGCAGGGTTGGCAGGGGGTGGGCAGGAGTGGAATTGGGGTGGGGCCAGAGGCAGAGAGGAGTCAAGCACCAACCAGCACAAGAAGAAGTCGGTGCCTATGTCCTCTGGCACACGTCTTAGAAAAAGCTTTTTTTCCACTCTCAGATTTTGAGCAACAGTGTTAATGGGGAACTCCCTACAGCATGGACTCTCTAGCCTGTCTCTCATTGCATTAAGGAACAATTAGGGATAACCAGTATTGACCCTCGTGTTTCCTGCTGGTGCCTATGAAGGTTTCCCACATCACAATGTGTAGGAATTATTTGATGCATGGAGCACCATAAAATATGTAATTAGCATTAGGAGCATCAGTTATTCATAATTCATTTTTCTCAAAAGTGAAAATGTCAAATTTCAGTGTGTGAAGAGCCACCAATCTGTTTCACCCATGAGAACAGCATCTAGTTGTGCATATAGTGTCTTGTATGAACATTGTCTCTCCATCAAGGCATTTCTCCTGTGACCATAACCCTAGAACCTGAGCACATACAGGAAGTCAGAGAAACTTATGTTACATGCAGGAGACACCGTTCTGCCTCAGAGTTGGATACCTTCTCCCCTACTCCAAGTCAGATTCCAACACAACCGACTTCACCAACCCCTCCACCTTCATCCTACTGGGAATTCCTGGCCTGGAAGCAGCTCATGTCTGGATCTCCATCCCCTTCTGCACCATGTACTCCATAGCCATCTTGGGGAACTTCACCATCCTGTTCATCGTGAAGAAGGAACCTAGCCTCCATGGACCTATGTACTATTTACTCTGCATGTTGGCCGTCACCGACCTGGTCCTGTCCACAGCCACTGTGCCCAAAATGCTGAGCATCTTCTGGTTCAATTCCAGGGAGATAGATTTCAGTGCCTGCCTCACTCAACTGTATTTCATTCATTGCTTCTTCATGACTGAATCTGGGATTTTCGTGGCCATGGCTTTTGACCGCTATATGGCCATCTGCCATCCCCTGAGACATTCCACCATTCTGACAAACCTGGTGGTGGCCAAGATCGGCCTTGCTGTGATGTTACGTGGTGCAATAGTCGTACTGCCCTGTCTCCTCCTCGCAAGGCAATGGCCGTATTGCAGAACCAATATCATCCCCCACATGCACTGCAAGCACATGGCTGTGGTGAAGCTGGCCTGCACCAACACTCATGTCAGTAGTTATTACGGGCTGTTTGTGGTATTCTGTGTAACCGGTCTGGATGTGATTTTTATCGTCATGTCCTATATCCAGATCCTTAGGGCCATCTTCAGCCTCCCCAGAAAGGACGCCTGGCTCAAGACGTTTGGGACCTGTGGCTCTCACCTCTGTGCCATCTCGGTATTTTATATCCCACTTCTCTTTTCCTCCCTTATCTCCCGGTTTGGCCAGAATATGTCCCTGCATTTCCACATTCTCAGTGCCAATGTATACCTACTGGTGCCCCCCATGCTAAACCCCATCATCTATGGGATGAAGACCAAAGAGATCCGGGGCAGGATCCTCCAGCTCATTACTCAGAAAGGGACTAGAATTTTCTCCTAGTGCTCTGGTTCGCAGACTGAGCTTTGTGGGGAGCTAGCTGGTGATTAGTTGCTGGGCCCTCTTCTCTGCATCATTGGCTGACCAAAGAGACATTAAATCCTTTCCTGAACATACTGTGCTGTGTCAGCCTGACAAACTCTTTAACTCATAACCTTGCCACCCTTCTTATTTCTGGTAACTAGACCCCCGATATAAGGGGGTGTAATAACCTTAGTCCCAGATTTGGACCTTAGCGTCCAAAATATGGGGGTTAGCATGAAAACCTCCAAGCTTAGTTACCAGCTTGGACCTGGTACCTGCTGCCACCACCCAAAAAATTAGAGTGTTTTGGGGCACTCTGGTCCCCCTGAAAAACCTTTCCTGGGGACCCCAAGACCCAAATCCCTTGAGTCTCACAACAAAGGGAAATAATCCTTTTTCCCTTCCCCCCTCCAGGTGCTCCTGGAGAGATACACAGACACAAGCTCTGTGAACCCAAACAGAGTGAATCTCCCTCTCTGTTCCCAATCCTGGAAACAAAAAGTACTTTCCTATTCCCCCAGAGGGAATGCAAGGTCAGGCTAGCAAATCCAACACACAGATCTCCCCTTGATTTCTTCCTCCCACCAATTCCCTGGTGAGTACAGACTCAATTTCCCTGAAGTAAGGAAAAACTCCAACAGGTCTTAAAAGAAAGCTTTATATAAAAAGAAAGAAAAATAAGTACAAATGTTCTCTCTGTATTAGATGATACAACACAGGGCAATTGCTTAAAAGAATATTGAATAAACAGCCTTATTCAAAAAGAATACAAATCAAAGCACTCCAGCACTTATATTCATGCAAATACCAAAGAAAAGAAACCATATAACTTACTATCTGATCTCTTTGTCCTTACACTTAGAAACAGAAGACTAGAAAGTAGAACTACTTCTCCAAAGCTCAGAGAAAGCAGGCAGGCAGACAAAGACCTTAGACACTCAATTCCCTCCACCCAAAGTTGAAAAAATCCGGTTTCCTGATTGGTCCTCTGGTCAGGTGCTTCAGGTGAAAGAGACATTAACCCTTAGCTATCTGTTTATGACAGGGGGTTCCAAAGAGGATGGATCTAGACTGTTCCCAGTGGTGGCAGATGACAGAACAAGGAGTAATGGTCTCGAGTTTCAGTGGGGGAGGTCTAGGTTGGATATTAGGAAACACTATTTCACTAGGAGGAGAGTGAAACACTGGAACGGGTTACTAAGGGAGGTGGTGGAATCTCCTTCCTTAGAGGTTTTTAAGGTCAGGCTTGACAAAGCCCTGGCTGGGATGATTTAGTTGGGGATTGGTCCTGCTTTGAGCAGGGGGTTGGACTAGATGACCTGCTGCAGTTCCTTCCAGCTCTGATATTCTATGATTCTATGATGCCCTGCCCCTGCTTCCCATTTTCATTCAAGACCCCACCCACTTCTACGCCTTTTCTCCTAAGGCTCTGCCCCATCCCTCTCTCCTCCCCTGTCACTGTCTATATCATCTCCACCTCCCTCCCCCACCTCCATCACAGCTGGGCTCCCTCTGCTCCAGGGCTGGGACAGGAGCTGCTGCAGCCTCACCAGGAGCCGTCAGTGACTGCAGTGGGGTTGCAGCACTGGAACCAATGAAGAGCAGAGCGGGAAGCCAGGAAGCCGTATAAAGCAGCTGAGGGTTGGGAGCAAGGTTGTGTTGCAGGTGGGCGATGCTGTGATTCACGTATCAGAGGGGTAGCCATGTTAGTCTGGATCTGTAAAAGCAGCAAAGAATCCTGTGGCACCTTATAGACTAAACGTCTTTGCTGCTGTGATTCATACAACTTGTGAGCCCTAAAGCTCAGCTACTAAGTTCTAAGGTCAGAGATCCTTGTGTGGTTTATTTCCTTCGCTTTCAGCTCCACTTTGTTCCTCCCAGCTGGGGGCCTGTAGCAAGCAGGGTCCCTGCAATGGGGATGGGCTGGGAGCCCTTTGCCCTGAGCCTGACCTCAGGGGCAGGGCAAGGGATCAGCTTTGAAACTAGGTGGACAACAGTTGAGAGAGGCAGAAGAATAAGCCCACATGTTAGTTGGGAAGGCAGGATGCTCGGCAGAGGCCAGGGTGGCTTTGGTGGCTCACAGGGAGGGAGATGAACAGCAGACCTGCCATTATCCGTCTATTTACACACATACACTACACTTTATCTGGAACTATAGGGCACCCATTGCTCTGGGAATGAAGCTGAACAGAAAAGCTGAGTTTAATATATGCTCTGCATGGTGCTTTTGGTCACCACATCTTAACACTTTTTAGGTAGGCTGCTAGGCAGTGTCAGCCCCGTGTCATGGATGGACCGAGCAATGCAGAGGTAAAGCACTCTGTTATAAGAAGGCTACATTCCTCTGGGAATGAGTGGTAGCCTTCTTGTGCTACTGAAGCCCCTGGAGTCCACGTGATCACTGGTCATGTAGGGGCATTCCTCGGTACGCCCACTTCCGAATTTACTGCTCTTTCACTCTAGTAATGTGTCCCCAACAAGAACGCTGCCAAAACCAAAACAGCTGATGGTGGCTGTTGCTGGGCAGAGTTTGAATATCCTCACTCCAGATGTTGTGCTGCTTTTGGAGCAGCTTCTGGAGACCACGAGCATGGAAAACATAACCCCAGAATTCCTTAGCTTTCCTCAGCTTCCCATATCGCTCCCATCCATGGGAGGTGGGGTACCCATTTTTCTATAGATAGGCAGCTTTGTAGCAAGCCTGCTGCCATGACATTCCTCCAAAGGCTGCAGAAGGGAGCAGGGGAGCAATTCCTGCTGTACAAGCACTCACATCATTCAAGTAGCCTCCAGGCCTGCCTATGAAGCTGCCAGCTGCCCTCCAATTTTTCCAGACAAGTGTGTGGTTTTCTGTCAGATGTTGCTGGATGTTTGGCTGCATGTGAGTGTTTTTCCTGTATGTCATCCCAGCTCTGTACAAGTAGCTGAAACAACAGACCTCAAGTGAACTACCCAATAAGACCACAAGACCCATTAAGGTGTAAAGGCACCTGGCCAGGTTTATTGTTGAAAAAGCACAGTACTAATATCCCACAGACTCTACCGGGTCACTAATACATGTATGCTCATGACAATGGACACAGCTCAGTCAGTGGTGGGACTTTTCACTGCCCCCTAGGCTGGACAAAGACACTCCCTCTGAGATACATATTTATACACCAATACAAACAAGTTATGTATCACTCCTGACATATCTAGGTCCCAACCTCAGACGTATTAGGGTACCAACATTGATGTATTCAGAGGCCTCCCATTACTTTGTACATGCTGATTGATGAAAATATCTCTATTAATAATGTTGTCTGTCTTTGTCCTTAAGATGGGTGAGCACGTTCCTGTTCTCTTTGGGGAATGTGCTTGGTATCTGTCAGAAACAGATAGTTTTGGGTTAATAGAACAGAAGTACTTCATGTTTCTTTTGCCTGTAAAGGGTTAACAAATTCAGTGAGCCAGGCTGTCACCTGACCAGAGGACCAATCATGGGACAGGATACTTTCAAATCTTGAGGGAGGGAAGTTTTTGTGTGTGCTGTTAGTGTTCGGTTGTTGTTCACTCTGGGGGCTCAGAGGGACCAAACGTGCAACCAGGTTTCTCTCCAATCTCTTTGATACACGCTCTTATATGTCCAGAATAGTGAGTACTAGGTAGATAAGGCGAGTTAGGCTTATGTTTGTTTTCTTTACTTGCAAATGTGTATTTGGCTGGAAGGAGTTCAAATGTGTATTTTGCTGAAAGGATTTTAATTTGCACCTGTATACTTAGGCTGGGAGGGTATTCCCAGTGTCTATAGCTGAAAGACCCTGTAACATATTCCATCTTAAATTTACAAAGATAATTTTTACTGTTTTTTCTTTCTTTAATTAAAAGCTTTTCTTGTTTAAGAACCTAATTGTTCTTTTATTCTGGTGAGATCCCAGGGGACTGGGTCTGGATTCACCAGGGAATTGGTGGGGAGAAAGGAGGGAAGGGGGAGAGAGAGGCTAATTTCTCTCTGTACCAGGATTACTTTCTCTCAGGAAGAGTCTGGGAGGGGGAAAGAGAAGGAAGGAGGAAAGTCCAGGCCTTTACTGGGATGGCGGGGTACTATCGAAGGTTCGTGCCCCACTTTAGCGCCATAGCAACCCCCATCACTGAGCTGTGCAAGAAGGGGAAGCCAGACAAGGTGGTCTGGACCGAGCAGTGCCAGCAGACTCTCCGGGCGCTGAAGGAGGCTCTGGTTAGTGGCCCAGTTCTGGCAAACCCAGATTTTGACAAGCCCTTTATGGTGTTCACCGATGCCTCAGACATGGGACTGTGAGCGGTACTAATACAGGAGCAGGCTCCACCTCAGGAGCTTGGCGTTGGCTCCTTTCATCTGGCGCAGCCAGGTCAGGGGAGAGTGGTCGGTGTACACGGTGAAGTGTCGCCCAAAGAGAGATGACTCCAGTTTCTTAAGGGCCCACACCATGGCCAGGCATTCCTTCTCGATGGCCGCGTAGATCTGCTCCCGGGGCAGCAACTTCTTGCTCAGGTACACGATGGGGTGTCTCTCCCCCTTTTCATCCTCCTGCATTAGTACCGCCCCCAGTCCCATCCCAATAAAGGCTTGGACCTGCTTTTTGGTTTGGGGAGTGGGCCAGTCTCTGATCACCTCCACCTTGGCTGTTTCCGTCTTTAGGCAGCCGTTCCCCACCTGATGGCCCAGGTAAGATACTTCAGCCATCCCCACCTTGCACTTCTCAGCCTTTACCGTTAACTCAGCTTCCCGGAGTTGGTTCAGCACTTGTTTAACCTGGGACACATGGTCCTCCCAGGTCTGGCTGAAGACGCAGATGTCACCAACATACACCACGGCAAAACTCTCCATCTCCCTCAGTAGCTGATCTACCAGGCGCTGGAAGGTGGCCGGCGCTCCCTTGAGGCCGAAGGGCAGGATCAGAAACTCATAGAGCCCCAGAGGGGTGATAAAGGCCGACTTCAGCCTGGCATCTGCGTCCAGTGGTACTTGCCAGTAGCCCTTTGTAAGATCTATGGTGGTGAGGTACCGAGCACCTCCCAGCTTGTCTAGGAGCTCGTCAGGCCTGAGCATGGGGTAGACATCAGATACAGTGATGGCATTGAGCTTTCGATAGTCCACACAGAACCGGATCGACCCATCCTTTTTGGGACAAGCACCACAGGCGAGGCCCAAGGGCTGGAAGACGGCTGGATCACCCCCAAAGCCAGCATGTCCCTGACCTCTCTTTCTAGGTCCTGGGCAGTTTTCCCAGTGACCCAAAAAGGGGAGCATCTTATAGGGGGATGTGATCCGGTCTCCATCCGGTGGACAGTCAAATTAGTGCATCCAGGCTGGTTGAAAAACAGCTGTCGGTATAGATGCAGCACCCCCCTGATCTCAGTGTGCTGGGCCGGGGTCAGCTGATCAGAGAGGGGAATCGCCTCCAGGGGGGAACCAGCTTTTGTCCCAGGGAATAGATCCACTAAGGGGTCATCTCCCTGCCCCTCCCAATGTCCACACACGGCCAACACCACATTCCCCTTGTCATAGTATAGTTTCATCATATTCACATGGTACACCCGGCGGTGATGAGCCTGGTTTGACAGCTCCACCACATAGTTTACCTCATTTAGTTGCTTGATAACCTTGAAGGGCCCTTCCCAGGCAGCCTGGAGTTTGCTTTTCCTCACGGGGATGAGAACCATCACCTGATCCCCGGTGGCGAAGGCGCGGGCCCGCGCCGTGCGGTCATACCAGATCTTCTGCTTCCTCTGGGCTCTGGCTAGATTGTCCCTGGCCAGGCCCATGAGCTCGGCCAGTCTTTCCCGGAAGGTCAGGACATACTCCACTCACCTGACTATCCATCGAGAGTGGCCTTCCCCTCCTATTCGTCTCTCATCAGGTCCAGGGGCCCCCTTACCCGCTTTCCATATAACAATTCGAAAGGCAAAAACCCAGTAGATTCCTGGGGTACCTCCCTGTATGCGAACAGCAGGTGAGGTAAGTACTTGTCCCAGTCCTGAGGGTGCTGGTTCATAAAAGTTTTTAGCATCATCTTTAGCGTCCCGTTGAATCTTTCCACTAGCCCATGTCCTCCTCCTATTTACGCTGGGTCAGGATGCAATTATCAAAGCTCAGCGCAGTCCTGGGCCCTCCCTCACTCACCGCAGCCCGGGGCTCGCTGCCCCTCAGCCTTGCCAGTTCCAGCTCATGCTGACGCAGTCTCTCTTTCTCCTCCCGGTCATGTTCTCTCTGTCTCTCACGATCCTCCAGCTCTCTCAGTTTTAGCTCTCTCTCCCATTCCAGGCGCTTGAACTCCACGGATGCCGAGCGTCGCTAGGACGATCCCCTGCTGGGGGGTGAGCTTCGCCGGGAGGATCCCCTGCTGGAGGGTGAGCATTGCCAGGAGGATCCCCTGCTGGGGGATGAGCATCGCCGGGAGGATCCCCTGCTGGGGGGTGAGCGTCGCCAGGAGGATCCCCTGCTGGGGGGTGAGCTTAGCCTGGAGGATCCCCTGCTGGCCGGGGAGGTCACGGTGCCCTCGGTAGCTGCTGGCTCCTCCCCCGCTCTTACCCCTAGGCATAGGAATGGGGCATCTCGGGAAGCCCTCAGCCGCCGGCTGACCACTCCCCAGCGGCGACAGACACTGGTGCCTGAGCTGCATCTGCCCGGCTGCTTCCCTCAGAGACAGGGCTCCGTTCATTCAAGCAGTCTCCCTCCTCCAGCTGAGTAATCAGCTGGTTGGTCCTTGGTGAGCCTCCCTGGGCGCAGCCCCCTCTGCTTGCACAGCTCCACCAGGTCACACTTACAGCACTGGGCATACATCTTCCTGCTGGGCACTCACAAGCCGAGGTGCTCGCCGCTCCCCACGGTTTTCAGGGGGACCCCTAGTGCACCAGCCCTTCTTGAGGTCACCACCTCTCTGCCAGGGTCGAGCTGTAGGGTCCTCCATCCCTGGGACCGCTCACTGCAATCCCCCGGGGGACCCTGTTACTGCAAAGTCCTTCTCACTGGGCACACACTCCCAGGGGTTAATCACCCCTTTGTTTTACTGCTCCCCAGTCACTTACTGCAGAAAGTGACATCCACAGGGTGCAATATCTCCCTCCGCTGCCACCAGTTGTCACGGAGTGTGGGGGAGTCTGATCCTGCACCCCTCTTCCTGGGACTCACAGTGACTCTCAGCCAGCCAGTAAAACAGAAGGTTTATTGGACAATAGGATTGCAGGTTACAGCCGAGCCTGGAGGCCCAACCAGGACCGCCCAATTGAGTCCTTCTCGGGGTTCAGGGCGCTTGGATCCAGCATAGGATCCCCTGAATTCCCCTCACCCAGCCCAAAAGCGAAACTGAACTGCCCCTCCTCCAGCCGGCCGATTCCTTTGTCCAGCTTCCCAGGCCAAGGTGCTAACCTCATCCCTCCTACTTGGCTCAGGTTACAGGCTTAAAGATCCTGTCCCTCATCTAAAGACATACCCGGCTCTCCTATCCCCCACACAGACAGCCCCTACTCCATCACACATATAGACTGCAATGTCACACCCTGCCATCACTGCCTGGTTTAGGAAACATTTCCTTCAGGGGAATCCAGCTGGGTCAGTCCAGGAGCCAGAGCACTCTGTGAAACACCGTGGTCAGAGGAGCCACATTTGGGAAAACATCTTATGGACACTTTTCACCCAGCCCCACTCCT